>NW_013952887.1:410982-413289 GCF_001266775.1 Austrofundulus limnaeus
CTTTCATATACATACTTACATACAAATACCTACATACATTTCTGGACATTTATGGTTTGATTTCTTTGTATGTATGGATCACTTGGGTTGTTACCGACATCTGGTGAAAATTTCATGTCATTAGCACCTCTAGTAATATATTTACTGAGAAAAATGTTGACGTGTTCAATCCTTATTTTACCCGCTGCACATTCAGACAAACAAACACCCACCTATATATACCTGGTGATCATTCAGAATCCCTCGGATCTGAACACCTGTCTGCATGCGATTGTGAGCAAGCATAAATTTACAGGATTTCTCCAAAGGAATGTATAATAGTGACTGTGGGGGAGTCTCAGAGCCGACCCCCAAGGCAAGAGGCAGACAGAAGGGGAGGCCAGAGCCGACGACCCCAGGAGGAACCCCAAGCACCGGGCCTCCAGGTACAACTACGCAAGGAGAGCGGCACACCCACCCCCAGGTCAAACTATAGGGGAGACCCAGGAGAACCCCACCAGCGACCACACGCAGCAGCCCCACAGCGGCCCGCAGCGACGAACACGCAGGAGCCCGCCAGCACTCGCTGGCACCCGCTGCGCTAGGGCAAGCACGGGCATAGGCACAGAGGGCACGGCCCCCAGGGCACCCCCCCAAGTCGAGAGCCGACAGGGCCAGAGGACCCAAGCCCTGACAGACAGCCACCAGGCCGAGCCAATGCACACCCGAGCACCCAGCCCCAGACCCCAAGAGCCATCTGCGCGCCGGTGGGCAATGCACCCCCACCAGAGGGCGGTATGGGATGGGGGAGACAAATGAACCAGGGGAAGGGGAAGTCCATGTCCCAGCCTGACAGATACCCATGCATACACAAACACAATCATACAATCCCACCCTCATCCTCGCAACCACTCATTCAAAGACATTCAATATAGACACCACACTCCATTCACACTCCCAATACACACTCTATACCCCCCAGGTCCAGGGCATGCCCCTGCCCCCCACAGAGGGTGGCCCACACCAGAACCCAGGAGGTAAACCCATTTGTCCTGGGGTGGAGAGGAGCAGACGGCCAAGCCCCGGCCTGGACCGCGCCGACCCAACCGGCCACCCCTGCCCCAACAAGGCCATGCTCTGACTATCCCCCAACCACCACCAACGGCCAGGGGTACACCATCACCCGACACCTGCCTGAACTCGGCGACCACCCCGGCCAGCAGGCCGACCACACCAACTAGGAGCCACATCCCCAGAGTCCACGCAGCTCCAGAGAAGCCAGAGTGCAAGCCCAACACCTCGCGCCCACCCAAGCTCCCAGGCCACCATCAGTCCAGGCCCCCACCCGGCAGCATGCCCCCACCAGGGCCCCACCCCCAGATGTCTGTCGGGAAATGGGGGAGTGAGAAATAAATAAATAAATAAAAGAAGACCCTGACACACACACACCCCCACCTTCAAATGTGCTATTGATGCGTGTTTTTCTATAATGTAGTTAAAAGGAGAGGGAAGAAGGGGCAGAGGCTGGCGGGAAGCCAGTTTCCCACCCACCCTAACTCCACCCCAACTCCTAAGTGTCTACGTGAAGCTATTGGGGGAGGGCACAGATATCGGTGGTCAGAGAGTGGCCCCCCAACCCACAGTTTGTATATGTGAATGTCATGAAGATGTTATAGTGAGTGTATAGAGTGTGTAATAAAATTGGGGTCTAGGCACCTAGCCTGTTCCCCAGAACCCTGCATGAAGGAAGTTGTAATTGAAGAGGGTGGGGGTATGTGGTGAGAGACAGGGAGAAAAACTACTGGGGGAGCAGAAATGCTCCCACAGGGAGCCAGCTCCCCTGCTAACTCCAGTAGGCCCCCCCGCTTGCCGAGATCCATCCAGGGACTGAGGCCCACGCGGCTGTTCGTTCAGACACACCGCCAGGCCCGGGGGCCAAGACCAAGGCCAGACAGAGCCCAGAGGACCACCAGAGCCCGAACCCACAGTCCACCCACTCCAGAGCCGCCCAGACCCCCCGGGACCGACCCCCAGCCCCACAGCCAGCCCGCCACCTAAAGAGGCCACTGAACCCCAACAGGCGATCCGGCCGAGGCACCCACCCAACCGTTGACAGTGCAAGGAGGCACCCAGACAAGCCCTGTCGCAGCAGAAGAGCCAGCCAACCGGCCCAGCACAGCCCCTGGCCAACACCAACGGCCATCCACCCAATCCCCACCCCAGAACAAATTCCACACCCGCCCCAACATTCAGATACCTCTCAGAACATATAACACACTAGACACCCAGGCTAGGTCCACCCCCCACCACCCACGTTCCAACCGCCCT
>NW_013952887.1:414289-418954 GCF_001266775.1 Austrofundulus limnaeus
CATCAGCCCAATGCCCCACAAGTTCCGATCCAAGATCCCCCACCCTCACTATGTGATGGAGCCGATCAAAGGAGCCCAAAGAGATTGGTCTGATGTGGCGGAAAAAGCTGTTTCAAGACTAACGTAATCTAGCAGAAGATTTCTATACTAGATTTCTATAGATTTCTATACTAATAGCATTTTTATTTTTCCAATTCAGGAGTATGGTTTTCTTTGCGATACATAAGGCAATTAGAATCATGTGAGATGCATTTTTCTCTAAAGTGACATCGTCTAAAAGACCCAGTAAACAAACAGACAGAGAAGGTAAAATATTACATTCCAGACACTTAGACAAGTCTTTGCAAACTCGCACCCAGAACCTCTGAACAGGTGGACACAACCATAACGTGTGAATATAATTATCCAGTGTATCGCCTGTGCACTTTGAGCAGTTGTTAGATGAAGCAATTCCCATCCTGAACATTCGCTGACCTGTATAGTGTACTCTATAAAGGACTTTATATTGTATTAATTGTAAGTTTGACTTTCTGCTCATTTTAAATGTTTTTAAGCATATTTGTGACCAGGTGTTCTGGTCAAAGTTAATTAATAAGTCTGTCTGCCACAGGAAGTGATATTGAGTCATCTATTCTAGAGAGTTTCATATAAGTTTTAGATAGTAATTTGGGAGATTTAAGAGAGAGGAACTCTAATGCACTTGCTGGTGTTTCTAACAATACTTTATTAAGCTTAAATTTCTTTTTATTATAGACTTTGTTGATATTCTAAGAAATGTTTCTTATCAATACCATATTGTATTGTTAGTTTATTGAATGGAATAAAGTCTACACCTTCATATGTGTGTTCCAGATATTCAATTCCTTTGCCTCTCCAGTCTGGGAAGTCTAACATATTATTTTGTTGTAGTATGTCAGGATTGTTCCAGATGGGTGTTTGTCTACATGGGATTAGTGAAGATTGTGTCATTTTCAGAAACTCCCACCAAGCTGTCAGTGATGAGCTGATATTGATGCTTTTAAAGCAAACATGTCGCTTTATATTTGTGCTAATAAATGGAAGGTTTGAAACATTAATGTTATGGCATAATGTTTGTTCTGCATCTAACCAAGTTACATCTGGTGGGGTAGGATATAATCATTTGAAAATGTATTGAAGCCTATTAGCTAAGAAGTAGTAATAAAAGTTTGGAAGCTCATGTCCTACTTTATCTTTAGTTTTCTGTAGTGATTTTAGGCTAATGCGCAGGATTTTATCTTTCCAAATAAATTTAGAGATAAAGGAGTCCAAGGACTTAAACCAGTCAGGAGAAGGTTTATTTGGTATCATTGAGAATAAATAGTTTATTCTCAGTAGCACTGTCATTTTAATCGAGGCAACTCTTCCCATAAGTGATATGGGTAAAGATTTCCATCTAATAAAATCTTCTTCAATTTTCTTTAAAAGTGGGATGTGATTTAATTTTATTAAGTCTTCCAATTTAGGAGAAATGTTAATACCCAAACATTTAATATTGCCTGACTGCAGTCTTGTATCAAGATAATTATTGAAAACACAGTTAACTGGAAGAACTGTTGATTTTATAGAGTACTTTTATTGTTGAATTTATAGAGTAGGCGGAAACATTTGAAAAAGAGTTTATTAATTCAATAACGTTAGATATGGAATTTCCTGAGTGCTGAAGAAAAAGTAAAACATCATCAGCATAAAGACTAATTTTATGTTCTATGTTCTTACATTTTATGCCTTTAATATCTGAGGTTTGCCTGATCGCAGCTGCTAAGGGTTCGATAAAATAGCAAACAGTGAGGGGGACAGTGGGCACCCCTGCCGGGTGCCTCTCTGTAAACAAAAGCTAGAAGATATTTGATTATTTGTCCTGACACATGCTGTTGGTGAGCTAAATAATATTTATAACCAATTAATGAAATGGTTCCCAAAACCAAATCTATGCAAGGTTGCAAATAAGAATTTTCACTTTACTCTATCAAATGCTTTTTCTGCATCCAGAGACAGAATGGCTGTTTCAATGTTTTTACTATATGAATAATCTTTTAGATTAAATAATCTGCGTGTGTTTGTAGTTGAGTGTCTTCCTTTAATGAAACCGGTTTGATCAGGATGAATAATGAGAGGGGTTATCTTCTCTAATCTTATAGATAGGGCCTTACAAATCATTTTAACGTCAACATTAATAAGTGAAATTGGACGATAACTGGTAGTCAATACAGGGTCTTTGTCTGGTTTTAATTGCAAACTGATATTAGCTGAATTCATGTATTGGAAGCCTGCCATGATCCTCTGACTCCTGTAGCATTTTGTGAAATATTGGTGCCAGGATATTCCAGAATTCTTTATAGAATTCTGCTGGAAACCCATCCGGACCGGTGCTTTGTTGTTAGGCATGCCTTTTATAGCGTTACAGAGTTCGGCTGATGTTGATGGGGAATCTAGTTCTGAAGACTGACTACTGGAAAATTTTGGAAGTGTTATTTTTTCAAAAAAGTGATTAATGTCCTCTTCTGATGGATTTGTTTGCGGGGTGTAATGCTTTATAGAAATCTCTAAAAACACCATTTACTTTTTCTTGATCATAAGTTATGTTTCCAGTTATGTCTTTAACACCATATATAGTTGTTTTCTCTTTATTAATTTTTAGTTGGTTAGCTAAAAAGCTTCCTGATTTATTACAGTGCTCAAAGTTTTCTAATCGAAGTCTTTGTATCAAGAATTTGTTTTTTGTCAATAAATTAATTTAATTCTAATTTTGCTTTCCTTATTTTTTGCTCTATTTCTTCACCTTGCAAGGTTCCTAACATTTCTATTGATTTCTCTAATTCCTGAATACTTTTATTTTCTTTTATTTGTTGAGGATGATATTATTTTTCCTGTATGAGATACTTATGTGAATGAGATTTTGTGTTTGTGTGTTAACAGTTGTTTCATGAAGAGAAAACAAGAGAAGAAAGTGATATAATCATAGATAAAACAAAGATAGAAAGTAAAAAGATAAGAAGAGTCCCCCCCACCCTGAGTATGTCACACCATGCTCCACCAGTAGTGTTTAAACCCACCAACCGAGCTGTGCTGGACATTAAATTATAACTGGAAAATAATATTAATAATAAAAGAGTCTACTAACCTTAATGATAATCCTAATATAACCAGGGAGTGATCTCTGGGTCTCTAAACAGCTGACCATTAACATATAATTTATCTACTGCTAAAGAGGCCCGTTTTCCTTGACTGGTGTTTTTTTCTAATTGGGAATAGTACACGTCTACGGTCGAGGATCTCTCTAGGACAGAGGTGCCCAAAGTGGGGTCCGCGGGCCAAAATTGGCCCACCAAACCATTTGATTTGGCCCACCAACAGTTGTCCTGGTTATTAGATTGTAATTACATTCAGATTGAATATAAAATTCAAGTAACTACAAGAGACATTTAGATTAGATTTAAGCCCATACCTAGATTTGCACACCTTAAAAGACCCCATATACCCAATTTTTAAATTATGAATATTTTCATGAGCCTTTGCTGACATTGCATTGACTTTGCATACATTGAATTTTCTCCATGTCCATGGGCTAAAAAAATGTAGGCAACCACACCAGCTCCAAGCTTAATCATAAAAATAAAACAAGTTTATGTAAGACGTATTTGCATTTCTTATATTACTGCATTTGGCCCACGACCCTCAGATTGATTTTAATTTTGGCCCTCTTAGGGAAAATGTTTTTTTAAATTTTGGCCCTCTCAGTGAAAATGTTTGGGCACCCCTGCTCTAGGATATTGATCATTAATGCTAAAATTAGTGCCCCGCAGCTCCCTACCACGACTCCTGACCTGTTCTTTTTGTTTGAAATGCTCGAACTTAGCTATAATGGGCCGGGGGCGTTTGTTATCGGGTTTCTTACCTCCTAGACGGTGGACTCAATGGAATGTGATGGAATCCACTATGTCCCTGGAGAGTTTCAGCTGATCCGGGATGAATTCTCGGTTCCTACCAGTTTAAACTTGACAGCTTGCCACTTCTCTGCTGCTGTACTGAACATTGTTGCATGTCAACACAATGTGTTTCAAATAAAAACCTTGTTGAGAGCTGGAACTTCAACCCACACGCAATAAATCCTCATCTTCACGACTCTTATAAAACCACATCAGGCGTAAAACAAAGCTGTTTTAAAGATAATGACTTTTTCATGCTGTGATTTTGGAGTAAGAACTCAAGCAACAATTACACTATTTCATGTACAAAAACAACAATGTAAATCTGGCAAAAGTGAGTGATTTATTTTGGACATAAGATGTTTTTTTTTCGATTGTAAAGATTTTATCATGTTGAAGTCTTACTCTTACATCATGTTCTGTTCTTCTATTACTGATTACTAGGGGTGTACCGATACATCGATCTACACTCACCAGCCACTTTATTAGGTACACCTGTCCAACTGCTCGTTAACACTTAATTTCTAATCAGCCAATCACATGGCGGCAACTCAGTGCATTTAGGCATGTAGACATGGTCAAGACAATCTCCTGCAGTTCAAACCGAGCATCAGTATGGGGAAGAAAGGTGATTTGAAACATCAAAATTGGACAAGAGAAGACTGGAAAAACGTTGCCTGGTCTGATGAGTCTCGATTTCTGCTGCGACATTCAGATG
>NW_013952887.1:419899-420886 GCF_001266775.1 Austrofundulus limnaeus
CCAAATGGGATGTATTTTCCTGCAGCGATACTGCACAGCTACATACATCTGCCGCCACCGCCGCCATCTTGGTTAGTTGTCCACCATATGCTCAATGTGAATCAATAACACATGCCCATCTAACACACTCATTTGTGTTAGATGGGCATTTGATATTGCATTATATCGATCCTAGACGTGAGTTGAATTGAATCGAAATTGTATCGTGACAGACTTTGTGATAGAGAAATATTGAATCGTCATCCAATCATATCGATGTAATATTGTATCGTGATAAAGCTGGTGATTTACACCCCTAATGATTATGATATTATCACCCATGATATTAAAAAACTTATGTGACACTGATGTGTCAGCAGCTCTACAGAAAATAATCTCATTTCAGCATCTTTCTTTTTTTAAGTTTTCACTTTTTCCTGTCTGGAGTAGGAGGGGTCTATAAATGTTGCTGTTAACAATCACAACAAAAAACACTTTTATTCTTACTTTTAATAGCAGTTTTCTAAACAAGGTGTTATTAGGGGTGCACCAATTGCAGTTTTATGGCTAATCACCAGTCTTTAAAAAGGCTTGACCTGCCGATTCTGATTTTGGTCAATACAGATTTTTAAAATATAACATACTGTCAGGTGTTATAAGTTGCACTTTCAATGTTCCAATCTTATTTATTGAAAAACCTTGAACAATACAATTGAAACAATACAAACTTGTTTTAACTGGATATTAGGTAGTGCACACAGCAGAGCAGAAGTAGACAATGGATGCTCTTCAGATCTTTGTGAAGGTATGAAAGATCTTTTCCACCGATCTTAAGTAAATATCGACCAATCTACCAAAATTAAGGAAATTGGTGCCAATAAATCAGTCGGCCCATTTATCGGTGAACCCCTAGTACAGGGGTGCCCAAGCATTTTCCCTGAGAGGTGTAGTGAATTACTCTATGAAACTCAGGACCAGCCTAACCTTCACAAAATAATCCCACAAGAT
>NW_013952887.1:421886-422491 GCF_001266775.1 Austrofundulus limnaeus
ATATATATATACATTTAGCAATTTTGTTTGGTATAAAATTTTTTCACCTAAACAGTGATGCTACCTTCATTAGAAGAAAAATCATCTCATTTCTAACCATTAATGCTCCATTAAAACAACACATTTTTCCCATCACCTTGCCTCTACATGACAGGTTGCCTTAATCTGCTGACAGTCAGAGATTCAGTCACAGAAAGCATCATCATCCACTCACCCAATGGCCACATGTGAGAACTGTTGAGTCATGTGTGGCTGAAAGACTTTTTACATGATGTGTAGGACAGAAATAGTCCTCCCTTAATTGAAACTTGAAGAGTGAAGTTCTGACGACAGAGAGAGCACCTAACCTTGTACTGTATGTTTGCAGAAACTGTGTTTCATTTTGAGTAGAATTTGAAGAGGTAGAATGAGTTTGTGTCAAAGATCATCACCAAAACGGTTCAGTACTGAAAGAGTTTGGCATCAACTAAATCTTCCTGAGTTTTGTTATCAAACACCTGCATGGTGCACACACTTCTCAGACTGAAACTCAAGCAGCGATCACACTGCTCCTACTTGTGTGTGTGTGTGTGTGTGTGTGTGTGTGTGTGTGTGTGTGTGTGTGT
>NW_013952888.1:0-1404 GCF_001266775.1 Austrofundulus limnaeus
CATTAGCACCTCTAGTAATATATTTACTGAGAAAAATGGTGACATGTTCAATACTTATTTTACCCGCTGTATGACATCATTCAGACATCTAAACTATGGCATCATTATGTCATCAGAACTATGTCATTATTATGTTATCAGAACTATTACATCATTCTGTAATAAGAACTATGACATCATTCTATCATCAGAATTATATCACTCAGCTAAAATTGTCAACAAATTTGCTAAAATTTCAAATGAGCTCTAGTGTAACTAAACGACAATATTAGCAAAACTGTACCTGAAAGTTAAAACTATCCAACTGTATCTTAAATTTAAATATAGCAAAAGGTAGCAAAAATCTGTAATTGTCAACAAATTGGCTAAAAGTTCAAATAAACTGCAAAAGTTCAAATGAACTCCAACTAGAGAATTTGCATTTCTAACAAAAATCCAGCGTGTAAGCTCAAGGCTGAAAGATTTTTCCTCAGCTGCTGCAGAAACTGAACAAGTTTAATAACAAAACTGTTCATGTGCGTTAAATTTGAACTGCTGACTTTTGTTGAAAGAAGGAAAATCAAAGTTGAGAAGACAGATGATGAACAGAGTAAAACGATAAAATGAGTATAAAATTGAATTTTTTTGTAAAATAACTAAAGCAGTTAAAGCAGCTAAATAATAGCTGAAAAGCTGAAATTAGCACAGAATTATGACAGAATGATAGAGAATTAAATTTATATTAAATTAAATTTCAATTAAATTTATATTATTACTACTGTATATTAAATTAAAGAAAAAGAATAGAGAACGCAAGAGAGAATTTGTTGAGAGTTTGTTGTGTTTAACGAGGTTTAACTGGAGATGTGGCTTTAACAGCAGTTCTTGTTGACATTCTTTAGAAAGTGTTTTGTTAATAAAAGCTCCAAAGAGCACACGGGTGACTTTTGTTTCCATTGTTTAGCATWTAGTGCGCTGCTTCTATGACGGTCAATCGATCAGTGGTATTTTTAGAAGGTGTCCTGCAGGTGACTCAGAAAGTCTCGCCCACGGGCGACCAGGTGCCCGCGAGCACCGTATTGGTGACCCCTGCTCTAAATGCTGAAAAAAGGAACCACTGGTCACCTATGTGCTCTTTTGAGCTTTAATTAACAAAACCTTTTCCAAAGAGCTGCTGTTAAAGTCACATGTCCAGTTAAACACTCAACAAACTCAACAAGTTCTCTCCTGYGTCTTGCTGCGAGCCCCTCTCTGTCCTGCGGACTGCAGCTACACAAAGGCACACACTGAACTCCACCCCCACCCTTCGGAAAATTAACACTTGGGACACAGATATTCAGTTTGTTTACCTCTGAGTAGAGGGGAAAAGAGCATTAAAATGTAGGAGAACAAATTTTCACAATGTGTGGGGGAATGTTTTTCCTG
>NW_013952888.1:2620-8516 GCF_001266775.1 Austrofundulus limnaeus
TAAACACACACATGAGAAGCCACACAGGACAGAAACCATTTTGCTGTGAGGTGTGTGATCGAAGATTTACCACAAAAAGCAGTTTAAACACACACATGAGAAGCCACACAGGACAGAAACCATTTTGCTGTGAGGTGTGTGATCGAAGATTTACCACAAAAAGCAGTTTAAACACACACATGAGAAGCCACACAGGACAGAAACCATTTAGTTGTGAGTTATGTGGTCAAAGGTTAATCAGAAAGGGCAGTTTAGACATACACATGAGAATCCACACAGGACAGAAACCATTTAGTTGTGAGTTGTGTGATCAAAGGTTTACCAGAAAAAGCAATTTAAACAAACACATGAGAATCCACACAGGACAGAAGCCATTTTGTTGTGAGGTGTGTGGGCGAAGGTTTACTGAAAAGAGCGGTTTAGACAAACACATGAGAATCCACACAGGACAGAAGCCATTTTGCTGTGAGCTGTGTGGGCGAAGATTTACCACAAAGGGGTATTTAAACACACACATGAGAATACACGCAGGACAGAAACCATTTTGTTGTGAGCTGTGTGATCAAAGGTTTACTGAAAAGGGCAGTTTAAACACACACATGAGAATCCACACAGGACAGAAGCAATTTTGTTGTGAGCTGTGTGATCGAAGGTTTACTGAAAAGGGCAGTTTAAACACACACATGAGAATCCACACAGGACAGAAATCATTTTGTTGTGAGCTGTGTGGGCGAAGGTTTACCACAAAGGGGTATTTAGATAAACACATGAGAATCCACACAGGACAGAAACCATTTTGTTGTGAGCTGTGCGATCAAAGGTTTACCACAAAGAGCAATTTAAATAGACACATGGGAATCCACACAGGACAGAAAACATTTTGTTGTGAGCTGTGTGATCGAAGGTTTACCCGACAGGGAAATTTAAACAAACACATGAGAATCCACACAAAAAACGAAGCACTTATTTGACCCTTATATGAGAATTCACACAGGAAGAACATTAATTTGTCTTTACACACACATCTGTAGCATGAACGACCGTGACCCCTGACATGACCTTTTGACCACCACTGGCGGTCATGTCTCCTAACTGAGGTTTGTTTGAAAAAGCTTCTTAGAGGCAGCTTCTATCTAGCTTCAATAATCTGTCTGTGTCTGCAGATAATGCTGACATGACAGTTTGTTATAATTATTTTTGATTCATTATAAATGAAAAAAATTACATTTCTGACATGATTTTCCTTTTTAAATGTATTTTATTTCAAGTGTGTATTATCATACTGTGAACTGAATATGAATATGAACTTTCACTTTTTATTAGTGTCCCTCCTCTCTTTTTCTACCTGAATGGAAGGAAACAGCTGCATGTTTGTGTGTGCCCTTGTTTTTGCTACTTGTTGAGAACAATTTGTCAGGAAAATGCAGCTTCGTGGAGACTGAATGCTCCTTCTGGGGACCCAAGAAGTGGCGGCTGGTGGATTTTTCTCCAGGGGGGCTACAACTCCAAAATAGGCTCATCTCCAAAAGCAATCAAACTTGTACTAAGTTGTATCAYGACAGTGTATTTATTAAGCAAATGAAAATAATAAAACAGCATTACAATGTCATGTAGTGTTTGATTTTTTTACATAGATTTTGCTCTTCTGTTACTGAGAAACAAATTTCTTCATGACTGGTTAAAGTCAGGGATGTTTTAACATGATTCTTCTCTTTTGAGCATGGTCAATGCAGTGAGATGTGATGTACCTGAGGAAAGTCTGGATTCTCTTCAGTGTTGAGAAGCTCCTCAGATTCAGCTGTGGTCAGAGGAGATGTGATGAGAATCTTCAGCAGAGTCAAAAAGAAATAAATAAATAGGTCCTCTGGATGGGTTCTTTAGTGCAACGTTTCGTCTCTCCTCCAAGAGACTTCTTCAGTCTGATGAGTTTCAGGTGAACTCAGCCTTATAAGCACTGCCTCCACATGGTGGACAAACAGGTTAGTCACATGCAAAAGAGGGCCATTGCCTAACATTAGGCTTGATTAGCTCTATTGTTCATGGAGGGTCGTGTGCCCCATCACCTGACTTATTGGTTTGGATGCTTCGGCTGTGGTTATTTGGTGTTTTGTTATGTGCATGTAGTGAATGCAAGCGGGGTTCAAAGTCCCCTTGTTTTTGTCTCTCCCTCTGTGTTGGGTATCGTTGGGGCCCTGATTCACACCTTTTGCTCACAGGGGGCTGAGTCATGCTTGCAATAACAGCATTGTAGGAGGAGGACAACTGGACATGAAGGCCTCCACCTCTGTTTAACGGTGGACGCTATTTCTTCACAAAAATGGCTTCCTTAGGGGGCACTACTCTGGGAGCAACTCCTGACACGGCTCTCTGTGTGTGTGTCTGAAGATTTTTAATGTTTTTAAATTACTTTTTCTTAATATTTTGTCGTCATTGTGATCAACGAGATGTTATCAGCAACAATATTTTATCTGGCCTTTCTTTGGCTCATGATCAACCTCCTGTGGGACGTAAACTGTCCTAGTTTACCAATGACGGCAGCGTCTTTTAACAACGCTGGCAGACTCAGCTATTCAGGAGGATACCTGCAGGAGCTGGGCTGCCAACTTCTTCCAGAAACAATGAACATATTCCTCCAAACCAGCAACATACCTCCTGAACTTCTTCACACACAAAAACGAAAGTGGATCCGAAGGAAAAGAGGATCCAGAGGAGAAATATGGAACCGGCGCAGAAGGCGAGAAAGTCAGCTGCCGCTACCTGCCATAACGCTGTCAAATGTCCGATCATTTCGGAATAAGACTGAAGAACTCGCTGCTCTTTTAAAATTCGACATGGATTTTAAACAAACTATTCTGTTTTACTGAGACCTGGATTTCTGAGGACACAGACTTCCATCTGGATGGATTTAACATCATACATTTTGACAGAGATGCGACAAAAACCAGGAAGTCAATCGGGGGCGGACTCTATGGCTGTCAACAACAGGTGGGCAACAAATGTTACAGTGCGGGAGAGACTGAGTTGCAAAAACCCAGAGAGGCTACCTGCCCAGAGAGTTCTCCCAGATCACTGTCATCCTTGTGTACAGGTCTGGATTTTAACCTTTCTGCAGAGCACATCACTGACAGCTACAACAGACCTATCAGTCAGACTATAGAGCAGCCAGTGTTTTTACTGGGGGATTTTAACAGGTATAACATACAGTAACCACTCATTTACCTTCCCCGGAACAATATGTTAAAACTCCCACCAGAATGAACAATACACTGGACTTGTGCTTTGGTAACATCCCAGGCGCATATATTTCCAAACCACGCCCACCATTTGGCCGTTCAGATCATAATGTGATTCTGTTACCACCCAAATACAGATCACAACTAAAGACTGGTGATCTTGTTAAAAAAAGCCTTAAGGTTTGGAATGAAGAAGCAGCTTAAGCACTTAAAGGCTGCTTTGATTTTACTGACTGGGACTTGTTTTTAATGAATACAGGGATGATCCACATCTTTTAACAGACATTTTAACTTCCTATATTTTATTCTGTGAGGACAATGCCACTTCTAACAAAGTCATAACCATTCATCCCAACAATAAAAAATAGATTACAAAAGACATGAAACTCTGCCTCATCCAGAAAAAAAACATGCTTTTCTTCAGGGAGACAAATCTAGGATGAGAGAGCTGGAAAGGGTGTTCAAGAAGGAGGCCATGTTGGCCAAGATCAACAACATGAACCAAGTGGAAGAAAAATTAACATCTGGGAATGCAAGAGACGCATGGCAGGCCCTGAACTCCATGATGGGCCGAGTCACCAAGCCTGCAGCAGTCAGCTGCTCAGATCCTTCCTCTCTTGCAGACCAACTGAACAAGTTCTTCGCCCGGTTCAACAACAATAGTACACTGACATGGACCTACCCACCACCAAGCTCCCTCCACCCACATCTCATCATCAACAGGCATCAGGTGACATCCATTCTCCAAAAACTCAACCCCTACAAAGCCCCTGGCCCTGACAGGCTCAGCGGCAGAGTGCTGAAAAATTGCTGCAGTCAGCTCAGTGGACCTCTTACAAAACTCTTCCAGCAGCTTCTGGATTCTGGTTCTGTCCCCAACCAGTGGAAGGAATCTGTTATCATCATCTCCATGCCCAAAAAGACACATACAAAAGATAAAAGATTTTAGACCTGTGGCGCTGACTTCAGTTTTATGTAAATGTATGGAGAGAAATGTGAGCGATAAGTTAAAAAGGATGGTGTCAAATAAACTGGACCCCGTCCAGTTTGCTTCAAAGGAAAGGCGTGGGGTGGAAGACGCAAGCCTCCTCATGCTTTTAGACACCATCACCAAACATCTGGACTCCAAACAGCCACACACAAGAGTTTTATTTATGGATTTCTCTTCTGCTTTTAACACTGTAAATATCAGCATTTTACTGCAGTGCCTTTTAGATGTACAGGTTCACTCATCACTGATTTTATGGATTCAAACTTTTTTACAGACAAGACCACAACAGGTCCTTTTTAATGGTTTTAAGTCAAGTAAGATGATTTTAAACACAGAGCTCCCTCAAGGTTGTGTTTTATCTCCTGCTCTGTTTTCTGTGTACACCCAAAGCATTTCCTGCAACAGTGAAGGGATGTCACTTTTTAAATACGCAGACGACATGGCCCTGGTGGCTCACATGACTGGCTCTGATGCTCTGCCCCGGTACCAGCAGGCAGTTGACATTTTGATTAGAACATTTAATGACAATTTCTTGGAACTGAATGTCACAAAAACCAAAGAGTTGTGCTTTGGGGGCAGAGATAAAGATGCCAGATTACCTCTCTTCCAGCCACTCAGCATCCAGGTTCAGCAGATGGAACAGGTGGAGTCATTTAAATACATTGGGACAGAAATTGACATCCAGCTCTCTTTTGAAGAGCACACAGATTCCATTTTTTAAAAAGCACATCGTCTCCACCTGCTGAGGAAACTGCAATCTTTTAATATCAAGAAAGACATTTTAACCCTGGTTTATAAATCACTCATTGAATCCATCCTTCAACAATTTATCCTGGTACAACTTCCTCACTGTGAAACACAAAAACAAACTGTCACGAATCAATAATCAGGCCAGCAAAATAATTGGTTCACCCCAAACCCCTCTTTCTGAACAGCATAACCACTCTGTGATGAGGAAGGYCACCCTGATCACAGAGGACCCCTCTCATCCCCTCCATCACACATTCCAGCTGCTCCCGTTAGGCAGAAGGTTCAAAGTTCATCTGGCCAATATACAAAAAGTMATTTATTCCGCTTGCAAAATCCACTCTGAATATCTTAAAAATAATGACAGTATTGTAATGTATTTAACAGTTGCTTTAACAGTCCCTTTTATGTGTTTTAATGTGTTTTTATGGGTAGTTGAGTGTGTTGCAAGTATGCTGTTGTTGGAGCCCTGTCAAAGAAAAATTTCTGTCACCATCTGGGACAGACAATTATGTTATTCTATTCTATTACTCCTCTCTCAAACCAACGTTCCTCTCTATCAAGGATGAGAACATCTTCATCCCTGAAAGAGTGACTGCTGGCCTGTAGATGAGTGTAAACTGCAGAGTCCTGACCCGACAAAGTAGCTCGTCTGTGCTGGCTCATTCTTTTGAACAGAGGCTGTTTTGTTTCCCCAATGTATGACTGATCACACATAACCACTGGTTTGGGTCTGGGTTTGAAGACCCCAAACCCAGACCCAAACCAGTGGTTATTCCGTATGTTGCGGGTGTTTCGGAGAAACTGAGACGTTTATTTTCTAAACATGATGTCCCAGTAGCTTTCAAACCCCAAAGGGGCCCACCACTCCCCTGACCATGCTGTCCTCTGGTGGGTTGTACCTTTGCCCGCCGGCGCGCTGGGG
>NW_013952888.1:9043-10952 GCF_001266775.1 Austrofundulus limnaeus
GTGGTGTCCCTGTAAAGGACATCAGAGCTCTCTTTTCCACCTCCTCCATGAACAGGTTTGCAACAATAGGGGAAAACTCCCAGTGGCTTTCAAACCCCTAAACACGTTATGACAAAGATTAGTTCACCCCAAAGATCCAGTTCTTCAGCAAAAAACAGAGTAATATAGTATATGCTGTTAAGTATCAGGAGGACTGTGATCAGTTGGGGAAAAAAAACAGCCACTATTCAAAAGAATGAGCCAGCACAGACGAGCTACTTTGTCGGGTCAGGACTCTGCAGTTTACACTCATCTACAGGCCAGTGGTCACTCTTTCAGGGATGAAGATGTTAGAGAGGAACGTTGGTTTGAGAGAGAAGTAAAGGAAGCCATCTTTGTGAAGAAAACCCATCCACCATTAAACAGAGGTGGAGGCCTTCATGTCCAGTTGTCCTCCTACAGTGCTGTTATTGCAAGTATGACTCAGCCCTCTATGAGCAAAAGGTGTGAATCAGGGCCCCAATGATACCAACACAAAGAGGGAAAGAGAGACAAAAACAAGGGGACGTTGAGCCCCGCTTGCACTCACTACATACACACAACACGACACCAAAGAACCACAACCGAAGCATCCAAACCAATAAGTCAGGTGATGGGGCACATGACCCTCTATAAACAATAGAGCTAATCAAGCCTATTGTTAGGCGATGGCCCACTTTTGCATGTGACTAACCCGTTTGTCCATGTGGAGGCAGTGCTTATAAGGCTGAATTCACCTGAAACTCATCAGACTGAAGAAGTCTCTTGGAGGAGAGACGAAACGTTTCACCAAAGACGAACCCATCCAGGGGACCTACTTATTATATTCTTTTTTGATTTTTTGTACCTGGATTAAAGAGATACATCAGGACAATGGACTTGAATCTACAGTCAAGAGATGTTTCATATTTTTGGATTACGAAAACAGTTGGTCTTCCTATTGTACAGGTTTTCTAAACAATTCCATAGTTTTCAAAAATGCTGATGCAGGATATACTTGACTTTAACTTGTTGCTGCTTCTCCCTTCTGTTAAAGACAAACAATGGCTTTGTTCTGGTGCTGTTTTTAGGCGTATGTTAATTGTCCTCATGTTATTTATCTCTGGAAATATTCATCCTAATCCTGGGCCAGCTAACTCATACTGCCCAGTTGTCTCTTTGTGAATTTTGTGACAGTAAATAATTAGGTCTTTTACATGTAAATATTTGTAGTTTGGTAAACTCTAAGAACTTTGACAATTTAAAAACAATGGTGAACACAACTAATCCTGATGTTCTTGCTATCTCTGAATCCTGGCTTTAAAATGGAACGCTGATCTTGACATCCTTATAATGTTTTTCATCAGGACTGTGCTTCAAGTGGTGGTGGTGTGGCTATGTATGTTAAAGATTACTTTCAATGTACTGTTGCCCTGTCTAAGTCAGTTCCTAAACAATACTAACAATCGCTAATACTAATATATGTGCAGTATTCATACTGCAGTGTTCCTTTGTAGATGCAGTTAAACTACACTGTACATCTCTTACTGTATGCAGTGTTACATGTTGACAATAAACTCAGTCACATTGGTAACCTCCAGCTGTTTACTAACACTACTTAGAATAGAATAGAATAGAATAGAATAGAAATAGCCTTTATTGTCCCGCAGAGGGGAAATTCAGGTGTCACAGCAGCATCAGTAGAGTTTCACACACTAGTTACTTTATAAACTATAGATAATACACACTAAACAAAAATTAACACTGACTAGCCATCATACAACTACTGATAATAAAAATATAATATAAAGAAATGTGCAAGAATAGAAAATGATATGTTTTGTTTTAGTGACAGTAGACTATCAGTGTACTACATTACAGTACTTCATTGATTGGTAAATTTGTTTTATGT
>NW_013952888.1:13662-16949 GCF_001266775.1 Austrofundulus limnaeus
CTAAATTGATAGTAATAAAAGGTTTCTATTATAAAATCTCTGGGACCATTTGATTGTTTCTGTTAATGCGTCGATTTGGTCTTAAATGTCATTACAAATGGTCCTAAAAGGTCTTTTAAAATGTCTTAAATTTAACTTACTGAAACCTGCATGAACCCTGTATAACAGGTTTGCTCCAACTGTCTGCAGTGTACAGCCACACAGCAAAATAAACACTCCACACACAACAGATTTCACTCATGAACATTCAGATGGCAGACAGGAAGTCTTGCAAGACCTCTAGAAATTAAACATGAGTTCAGGTTAAATAAACATTGCAGACGAGGAAGAAGCATTTGTGTCTGTGTTTCTGTCCCCTTGCTTTCCGATTGGCTACATGTCACATTTAACAGGCTGTGACATGAGCTTGTTTGTCCTCAGTGAACACCACACGCTGGGATATATGGCCAAGACAATCCAACATGTTGAATATCCCAGATTTGAGGTTGGAGCAGTCCTGATGTCCTTCTGAGCCGACTAGATCACGTTTAACACATCACACACGGCAGGAAGATCTCCTAAAAGKATTTTTGGAGCCGTCATGATTATCGGAGCGTCATTAAGATTGTTGGAAAGCCAAAATCAGGCCAAAAATCAACACAATTATCTGGCCGTGTGAACCCAGCATTACATGTTGGAGCCAGAGTCCGACCCAGAGTGAGGGGAGAATGAAGACGGAAAAATTGTAGTTTGTAAGTCCAGACCTWATATGTCTGTTCTGTCGTAATAATTCAGATGGTGTCATAGAAAATAGAGAACACTGAACGGGTTTAAAAATATGACCCAAACAGAATATAACGATATCTTTGCAGCACTKGGAGAGACAAAATTAAACTTTTCTGCACTCCTAGAGGGTAGCAGAAGAAGAACATGTACACTGGGGGTGTAAAACATCATTATATTTATTAAATGTTTAATGAATCAGTTACATCAAAGAAAATATTGATCTAAACAAGTGCAACARTCTTGAAGAAATGCCCTCACAAAACTTTTAAAAGATGAAAATGCAATTGAAGAAATTACTTTTGGAGTCCTTTGCAAATGGTTCCCATTGTTAGCTGCAGATAAAAGGATGACTGACCACATGAAGTGCAAGGTTTAGGCATAGACGTGTAATTAAATATGTTATCAATAAATGAAGGTCTGAATAAACAACAGAAAACCAKTTGATCCTTTTCTTAAAAGGTTTTATTCTCGTCTCTGCTCCAGTCAGCTCCAGCAGCACACACAGTCAGGCCTCAGAGTAAAAAGGTTTTCAGCCTTATCAGGACAGCAACGATAACAAATAAACTCTGACAGCCAGCTTCTGTCACCAGCTGAATCTAAAGGAGAGACTGCACAAAACTAACTGAATAATATTGATGCATCAACCTTTTAATATATGCATCTTACTTYCTGGTCACACTCCGGTAGGTGTTACTTTTTACGTCAGACGTTAGAACGTAACCAACTGTTGTTTATGAAGACAGAAAGAACACATGATAAAACACATCAACTCTCATTCTCTGTTTAAACCATAGGCAGTGATCAGAACGTATAAAATAAAAGACTGGATCTAGCATTCAGTAAATTTGTCTCAAAATTTTCCTCAGATGCATAGACGATATTGCTGCTAGAGTGGAAACTATGAATATTACTGTTAATATTAAGTGATGAACAGAGAGGTTTTATAGATCTCAAAAACTAAGTGTGTTTGTGTGTGAGAGTTATGAGAAGGCCCGTTACATAGTTCAGTGCTGGAACTCCGGTGACCAGCCAAATGACCATGATAAAGTGTCTTCAATTTGTGGAAAAGGGTTTTGGAAGCTGATCTGTGAATTACTGTTGTCAAAAATTGGAAGTACTGTCATATTCACCAAAAGATGCTGAGCAGAATGGGTTAGTGGAAACTTGTTTTGAAAGAGAAATTCTGTTCTGGGTGTAACTTTAGAGAACAAGTCAAATCCCTAACCATTTGTGAAAGCTGACTGTCTTTGAACCGTCCAAGGAAAGGATTTGATTTTCAAAAGACAGGTAATTTGAGGGAGTTTTCTKCTTGTTGTTCAATTTTAAATAAAGATTGGAGAAGGCACGTTCAAAGATGTTAAAGCTAATTTGCGGTGTGAACAAGACAGAGCGAGGAGGTACATCTGAGAGATGACCCTTCACCCTCACTGATGACGTTAGCCCAGAACAATAGCTTCTGTTGAACCAAGCTACACAGCTCTCTGATGAGCCAGGATCTTATCTATTAGTGCTTCCAAGCAAGATGCAGTTATCTACTGAAGCAAATGCCTTTTGCTGAGTCAACAAAAACAGCTGCACAGTTTTCATTTTTTTATCAGTGGCATAAACAACCTCAAGTCTCACTTTACCCAGTGCTGTTTTAGAGTGAAATTGTAGCATTTTTGCTGKGATTTGACCATTGTGTACACAACAACCACACTTAGATCCAGGTCTGGTACTGGAATAGAGTGGTAGTTTTTGGAGACCCCTGCAGAGGTGTGAAATTGTTYGTGCACACTACATGTGTGGCTGACGTTTTTGCACCTGTGCTATGTGCCTAACCTGGTATTGTTGTTGAACTTCTTGCAGAGGGCTGTTTGTGTTACTCACCCTTTTCAGTGCGAACCAACCTCATCCTCATTCCAGGCAACTGTTTATGTATTCACTTTTTTGGATGCAACTTCAGAGCAGTTGTAAAATCAAGTTTTTACTGTCAGACACAGCTGGCTAAAGTGAAGCCAATTCTTTCTCAGCAACATTTTAAAACAGTAGTCCATGGTTTTGTTACCACTCGGCTGGACTACTGTAACACACTTTATACTGGCATCAGTGATTCCTGTATCTCAGCTTCAGAGGGTGCAGAATGCCGCTGCGCGTCTTTTAACTGGCACATCAAAGTTGGATCATATCGCTTCCCTGCACTGGCTGCCTGTACATTTTAGGTTTCATTTTAAAGTTTTATTATTTGCTTTTAAAGCTCTTAATGGTCTTGCTCTGCTCTATTTGTCCGAACTGCTACATCATTACAAACCCTCTCGATCCCTCACGTCAGCTGATCAGCTGCTCTTGACTAAGACAAAGCGTGAGCTCAGAGGAGGCCGTGCTTTTACTGTGGCAGCTCCTAAATTATGGAATGACCTTCCTGTCTGTTTTTAAATCCCTTCTTAAAACCCATCTCTTCTCTGGCCTTTGAACACCCAATTGTAATGTTACTGATTGAATGAGTAAATTAATGTTTTATTATGCAACGTTTCCCCTAAAAT
>NW_013952888.1:18771-34600 GCF_001266775.1 Austrofundulus limnaeus
AAATCCAACTGCACATGGTCGATTTCAGGTAAAGATCTCCAGTCTGTCTGTTTCGGTTTTCAGTGGGAGACGCGTTGAGTGGCGAAAAGTTCAGATATTTGAACTCTGGCTGCGGCTCTGGCGGTGCCGCGTGGAAAACGCTCTGCTCCCCTACCGCCTTCATTGCGCGCCGCCCAAAACATATGTGATGTGACGCACGACCCCTAGAGGTGCGTCCACCATAGACTTTGCATGTGAATCGGCCGCTCCTGCCCCTCAAAAATGCGTTCGGTGTGAACGTACCATCAGATCATCTGCTGCTGCACATAGTTCTAATCACTTATTATCAATAAGAATTTACTACGATAAATTCTTATTAATAATTATCATGAGGAGTCCATAATTTTAGGATGTAGTTAGGCAATTAAAAATTTGTATATGTGTAAACCTATTACCGTAATATTGAAGGTTAGTCGCAAAAAGTTATGTTTTCATAAAACAAGTAGCACCCACCCCCATTATGTGTACAGTACTTTGGTCCTGTGTGTGTTTTAAAGTGCTCTATGTATAAAGCTGGTWTGGTATGGTAACTGTTTTCATGCTCGAGACTGAAGTGTCTGATTTTCATCACGTTGAAAGCCTAACATCACCTGGCATCAGCGTTACCAGATACATATTCAATGTTTAGGGTCAAGCCCTTCTTCTTTTCTGTAAATATGTTTGCCAATCMCAACACAMACCTCATTTTATAACAMCCCCGCCACCCCACCCCATTGGCCGAGAAAGTTCACCCTCACTCAGCACATATGATCATTTGGGTAAAAATGCAATAATAAAATATTGACAATACTGTAGTTGGTCATTTCCTATCTGCCAACCCTGCTTGGCATGGAAGCTATAGCCAATTCAACGTGCATAGCAGCAACCCAAACTGGGTTTTCTTGTTGATTTGCTGCAATCAGCATTGGCACATTGTGTACATTGTGAGTTGACAGATGGTCTATGAGCTGTTTGTTGATTAGCTTTTGAAACATTTTTGAAAGGCATGGTAAAATCTAGGTCTGTAGCAGCTCAATTCAACATTGTCACCCCCTTTAAACACAGGGTTGACTTCAGYAGGTTTCTAATCCAGAAAGAACACTCTGGTTTGTAGAGAACGATTGAACAAATTATAGATGGGCTGCAATGAGAGAGGCTCGAATTAAAACAATATAAAATTTAAATAAAACAAAACAAAAATAATGGATCCATCTCATCCATTCCAGTATATTTATTGGTGTCCAGACTGAGTAGTTCAATCAGTAGGTCAGACTCATATATAGGCTAAAGTTGAAGTGTCCTGAGGCAGGTGAGTTGAATAAAAATTCTGAGGAGACAGGAGAATTATTATATTGTATTACTATTTACACATCCAGCTTTTAAAAATGCTTATGTAAGTAACGCACCATTTAGGCTTTGTTACAAAAATGTCACCAGAATTAATTACAGAGGACKTTTTTTTGCTTACTTGTTTTCCAAATTTGTTTTYAAGGGGTTAGTATCATTTAAGCTGTTTTAAAATATATCAGTTTTTTGCTTGTCTTATACAGTATACTGAGTATTTGGTTTCTAGCTGCTAGTCAGGTATATTATTCAGCCTTCTTAATAACCATTTGAGTATGACTCAGAGTAGGATGCTGGAGTAATTTACCAACATAAACTGCACATATATATTCCATGCAACGGAAATGTTTTGCCAAGGATAGTATTAAAGTTACCAGAATTTTAAAACACTGCAGCTTTCTTATTTTTAACTCAGATCCATGATCTTGGTATCATTTAAAAATCCTTTTAATCCTTTTAATTTCCCTCTGGGATCATTAAAGTATTTTTGAATTGAATTGAATTTGAATTGAATTTTAAAGCTCTTTTAATTGAAGTCATTTGTTTTACCATAAATCTCTTTGCAAATGTTGCTAGCATACTCTGTATGTATTTCTTGTTTGGTAGGAGGAGGAGTTCAACTGGTTGCTGAARGAAGAAGTCCATGCTGTCCTGAAGCAGCTGCAGGATGTCCTGAAGGTGAAAGCTTCTGTACAGATCTGTAAGGCATCATGCCATGGATCAGAAACAATCAGTAGTAAATCTGAAATAAAGTTTTGCTCCGTTCGTTACAGGAGGCTTCTCGACGTTTCTGCATGCCGACACCAGGCCTGGAGAGCCAGCTCAAGCAGGAAAACTTCATCCTCGGCAGCTCAACGTAAGTCCAGCACATCATGGTTTTCAGCTTTAGTTCAGTGTAGTGTCTTAGTGAACATAAGTTGTAGCATAAAGTGAGCAGATTCTGTGTTAGATAACAGTGTCTTCCAAATGCTCAGTGCAGTRTTGGTCATGTTCGTTATATTGTAATTTACTAGAATTCAGATCAAGGATGCTTCTTTATATTAGTCTTTTATACTCTGTTGAACCCATTATAAAGAAAGAAAGAGAAAGAAAGAAAGACAAAGAAAGAGAAAGCCCTAGTATAACCTGAAGGATTGCATGTCATCTGCCACCTTTCATGCTAGAGTTTTAAAGAAAAATCATCTTGTGCTGAGAAGGAATGGARTTATATCTGTTTTGGTCAAATGTTAAAAATGACAGTACTCCCAATCTCATGGGATATGGTGAGATCTTGTGAGATGTGTTAGTGCTCAAAGAATGCTGTGGGAATCACCCTGAGCTACAAGCACATCAAACTTTAGCTCTTTGTCTGTAAACCACTTGAAACCTGTTAGAGACATTTTTTGTGTGTTAATGATGATTAGCTGTGGCGGCAATCATCAGGTGGGTTGACTCCAAATATAATGATTCAATGAGTATTCTAAGAGTTTCATCAAAAGTCATGCAGTGGTTCACAGCTGACACTAACAAATATTGCCAAAATTTTGAGTAAAAAGTATTGCACAAGGTGTAACACTCGTACTGCGACTTGGGTCTAATTCTCAGCATCCATACCAGATTTTAGCTTGATTTCTGTAAAACTGGCTGAAATATTATAGCTATTTCTTTCCTATGCTTAGKTTGCATAGTTGTGGCAGCTATTTGAATGTGACTGACTTCAAAARTTAATCAGTTGTGGATATACATGTAATTATTACCTTAACCGTTACATTTAAAGGGATGCCCGATTAGTTGTAACATTAGACTTTATACGATAAACATATACTTTAACAGTAAAATAAAGACAGTAAAAATACTGTAGGCTGTTTAGTTTTTGTAATTTTTAAACTAAAAGTTTAAAAATATATGACTCGGACAGGGCCATTTTATTTACACACAAAGCGTTCTGGGAAATTGATGACATCAACTAGGTCATCAGTGCGAGGCTGCTAGTGAGCTATATCCACCCTGAAGGTTAATCTTGGACAATATCTGATGATCAACTCTTTTAAATGAAACCAGAGGCGTTGACAGAGAGGAGAAGGTAGAAATGACTCAGCCTGTAACTGAAAATATGGATGGAGGACAACAGAGCTGCTTCATGGAAGAAGAACCTCAGCTTAGCCTGTTAGCTTTAGCATTAGCCCCGATGCTATCACCATATATATGTATTAGCTCAGCGCTACACATTCTCCTCTCGTCACTGAGGTCCTCCATCCACATGACAGAGAGGGGAACACAAAAAATGACTCGGGCTGTAACTGAAAATATGGATGGAGGACCTCAGTTTAGCTTGTTAGTTTGTCGCACTAGCACTGAGCTAATACATATAAGGCAATATAGTGTGAGGGCTAGCGCTAAGGCTAACAGGCTAAGCTGAGGTTCTTCTTCCATGAAGCAGCTCTGTTGTCCTCCATCCATATTTTCAGTTACAGGCTGAGTCATTTCTACCTTCTCCTCTCTGTCAACRCTCTCTGGTTTCATTTAAAAGAGCCAATCATCAGATATTGTCCAAGATTAACCTTCAGGGTGGATATAGCTCGCTAGCAGCCTCGCACCGAGGACCTAGTTGATGTCATCGTTTACCCAGAATGCTTTGTGTGTAAATAAAATGGCTCCATCCGTGTTAAAATATATTTAAATAAATTTACAAAACTAAACAGTCCACAGTATTTTTACAGTCTTTATTCTACAGCTAAAATAAATGTTTATCAAATAAAGTTTAATGTTACAACTAATCGTGGATCCCTTTTAAGTATGTCCACTCCTTTATGAGTTATTCTGCCAACAATACAGACAAATGAATACATGCAGACATTATCAGTCATTATCACAGTTTTGCCTTTATTGGCAAGGAACAAAAAGGGATTTTCTTTTTCTGACTCATTTCAGATTGTTTATAGAACTGTAGATATCACCCCCAATAAAAATCAAGATTATGATTTTAATTGAGTGTACCCCCTAGGTTCGAAACAGCCCACAGTTTCCAAAATAATTCACACATAATCCTCTAATAAAAGTCAGTTAGTTTTAACTGGCCAAAATAAAATTACGACTCTTCGTGTGTTTTCTGTGTGTATTTTGGTGGTTGAATTATTTTGGTAATTGTGGGCTGTTTCAAACTTAGGGGGGTACACTCTTAATTAAAATCATAATCTTGATTTTTATTGGGGGTGAYATCTACATCTTAACATCAAACGAGACAAGACTTCAGCTCTGGTGTCGACTCATTGTACAGCCACACCGCGGCCTTTCTTGGTCAGCCGAATGGATGCAGCAGGCCGCTTTTCATGGACTCGGAGTTGTCAGCAACGTGGCAGTAGCGGTTCAAAACCGAGCTCGTCAGGAACTTTGAAAAAAACTCACAGCGAGGGATGATGTCTCCAGGTTTCAGGCTCAGAGCAGCCCAAAGCAAAAGTTATATTCCAATCAGAGAGGATGTTTCCTTGTAAAATTGAATAGAAAAATATGCCACAAAAAGAAACTGGAAAATGTAGCTATTTTCCAGTACAGAAAAAGCAAGGAAGCTGGAGACGACCAGCGCCTCGACCCAGCAGGGCGAAGACACAGACTGGCTGACGAACAGGAAGCAAGAGGAGCTTTTAAAGACGCACAGCGAAGCGCTGTGTTCTCAAAGAAGATCATAGGAGTGTGGTGTTATCTCGCAGGTGCAAGTGTATGGTGAAGGCTCTCATGAGAACCATGTGTGTGTGTGTGTGTGTGTGTGTGTGTGTGTGTGTGTGTGTGTGTGTGTCTGTATGGACCCACATCAGCAGTAACAGCACACAAACATTCTCTTAGCAGAAGTAACTAAACTCTTAAGAACATTAGATTAATATTCTAATTAACTAACTATTAATTATGAACATTGACTAATAGACTATTAAAAATGATTGAGTAATGCTTATTAAAAACAGAAGAAATTAAAAGATAAAATATAAGCATTGATTAAAATATATTCTGTTATCATTGACTCATAAATTTCTAAACATGTTCAAAACAAAATGCAACTATTATTAGAGAGCCCTTTAAAAATAAAGACAAAAGTCAGACATATGTTAAAGGATTGAAACATTGGAATTAAACATGTTTGAGAAACAGCAACAGACATGCTTATTTTATTTTGTTTTTATCAACAAATAGCGAATTTCTTGAGAACATGTTTCTTTCTCAGAAGAAAGGAAAGGCAAAGGAAAGCTTTTATCTTTTCATAGCTCTCAGCGAGAGCTGAAACAGTTCAGTCTGGGAGAGGAGAGCTTTGACCTCAGGGGGTCAAAGGTCAACCAGTGGTGAGATGCGGTGAGGTGAAGTGGGTGTAACACTACAGAACAAAACCTCAATAAAATACAAAGCTAATTCTGTTAACTGAAATCACATTCAGTCAGACAAGCAGAGTTTAAAGCAGTCACTGCTGTGTTCTGTTCCTTTAACCATTCATTATCTGCCACTTGTTCTTGAGTCGGCTTATGTGAGTAGCAGCTAGAGCAGACATCTCTTCCCACAGCCACCTCGTCTAACTCTTCTGGGAAGATTCCAAGATGTTCCCAAGTCAACCTAGCCTGGTTAAAACCAGACCCTTGTCCTTCGCTTTGCGGAACTGCATAGGAAGGCAAGGGCCAGGCTAAGACCAACCAGGATACATAAGCCACATTCACAAGATGGCTCTGGAAAATGGCAGCAAAGACCATTCTGTCTTTGAATTCCCTCTGGTCATTCAGAAACCACACATGGAGCTGGCCACTTCCCACTCAGATGTAAGCATTCAGAAGTGAATCAGGCAGTATGGAACCAACAGAGGCCTGGAGCAGAATTCAGCAGGGCTGATATAGAGTGCAACGCATTTAGTGTGACTGTCTATGTTGTCTGTATGTGTCTATGTCACACATCTGCCTCATATCGATCTTAACAAAACTTACTTTAGTTATCCTCTTTGTAGTTAACAATTTTTTAAAACTAATTCTAGTAAGAGCTGGAAATCATGTCAAGATAATGCCATTAAATGCTTTCTCCAATTTCACAAAATAAATTTAGACTGTAAACTCTCATGCCCACTCAAGGACCCTTGCATGAATTAGAAGCCGGCCCAGTGTTCCCTGGCCAGGACAAGAACCCCATTGTTCTGCCTGAATTGGAGGTTCGACCATCAACCGGACTCTCTTCTCCAGCACCCCTGAAAAGACCTTACAATGGAGGCTGAGGATTGCGATTCCCTTGTAATTGGAACTAGAGTTGCCACAAATGATTATTTTTATAGTCGATTAATCATTGATTATTTTTTCGATTAGTCGACTAATTGGATCATACGTTAATTGAATATAAAACATACAGCTTATCGCGCCAGAATGCAGCTGCTGTTATATAACCATCATTGGATTTTAGCTATATGCTAACAAAAAATAATTGCTGTGGAAGGCACATTCTGCCTTGCAGAAATTGCATTGCACAGGTTTCTCTTTATTTTCTTAAAATGATCCCACACTTTTGAGCTCCGTTGCTGGGTAGCCATGATACCAGAGCCTGTCTGTAGGTTTTGTGACATCCACGGCCTACCCCAGTTACCACTACTGTGCATGTGTGTCAAGGACAGAAAGGCAGATGCGGCAGTGGAAGGTGTCAAAGCAGTTTGGAGAGAAAAACAAAGTAAAGAACAAAAAAAAAAAAACGATTAATCGATTATTAAATTAGTCATCAATTATTTTAATAATCGATTAGTCGTCGATTAATCGACTAATCGTGGCAGCCCTAATTGGAACACACACTTCCGTTTGCATTTRTGAAAATGGGAACCACCACTAATCTAGTAAAACTGATCCTGTTGTCTTTAGGAACCCAGTATGGATCTCATCCACTCCTTGTGCCCTTCCACTGCTCAGCCTCAGCCCTGTTTATGGGCGGACCTATCCTAATGTCCTCAAACTCAGCTTCCTCCTTGGAACCCCTRTTGTTAGGATTGAGAGTGCTCAAAATATTCCTTCCACCACCTGACAAGATGATGATGATGATGCCTTYATTGTCATTGTACAGAGTACAATGAAATTACATTCAAGAACACCAATTCAAGAAGACACACATGACAAAAACATGGGGAAACAGATGATCAAGTCATGCAGCAACCAGCAGGGGTCGCACTACCTTTTCAAAAGAAAAATGAAAAACTGTACCACACAAGGATAGATCACTGGTTAAGATACACAGAGGGCTGGGCTTTCCCTGCTTCAGTTTGACAGCCACCACCTGATCCAACTCACCACCACGTGGTGATTTAAATCATACAGCTGCAGATCAGTCGACACCACTAAAAAGTCTATCCTTGATCTGCAGCCTAGGGCRTCCTGGTGCTRTGTGCACTTCTGGACACCCTTATGTTTAAACATGATGTTTGTCATGGACAAGTCATGACTATTACAGAAGTCCATGTTTGCCACTGAATATCAAGTTTTGTTAACTTTGCTTTGCTCTAAATGGTCTTGTGTACTGTGTGACCTCTCATTCCTGCAGTGAGTTTGAAATAAAAATGTGATTTTTGATTCTGCAGCATGGATCAGGTGAAGGGGGTGCTGACACTGCAGGGRGAGGCTTTGACACAAGCTGTGAGTCTGTTATCATTAAATCCCTCTTGGGAAAAGAAAATGATTTTGGGTGAACAGCATATTTTAATGTTTTGCTTTTTTCAACAGGACATTAACCTGAAGATTGCAAAGAGCAGCCAGGTCCTACACTTTCAGTTCAGAGAAGACAAGCAGTGGAAACTGCAGCAGGTACTGTAATCTACTATTTTGATGAGAAGCCTATGCTGTGAGGATTATCTTTAGTGCCATGCATCATACAGCCTCAACCCCAGAGAAAATTACACATTTTGATTTACTGGCTATTGTTTTGCTGRATTTAGCTGTGGATTGGCTTTCGTTTTTCACGCAGTTTGCACATTCTCTCTGTGACTACAATTATTTTCCAGCGTGCTGTTTTTTTTTTCACAGTTCAAAGTCATTTAAGTTATGCGAATGTTGTATTCAAATTACAGGCACACGTCTGGTTGCTGTGCTCACTGACCTAGATATACTCTGGAATGGCCACTGATGGTACTAGATGATATGTGGATAAAACAAGTTGWATGAAATGTATGGATGGGAATATGCAAGCAGATAATGTACAATAAGAATATTTCCGTTCTGGTTTTAACTTGCTGGATATTGAAAGGGCTCGTGTGACATGTGGCAGTGGAGGCAGTGTGGCTGTATGAGGTGAGGTTGACTCAAAGTGGGTAAAGAAATAATTTAGACAGTGAGGGTCGCAGCWGGGTTACAGGCCCTGCCACACCTGACATGGATTGTTGTCAGCCAGATGACCCTCCTTTTGTAGGCTGCCTTGGCAGCTTTGATTCCCCTCCTCAGGTCTGCTCTGGCTACTCTGTKCTGGACCTGGTCCCCCGAACTGAAGGATGCTTTGTGAGCTTTCAGGAGCGCCTGGACTTCGCTGGTCATCCAGGGCTTCCAGTTTGGGTAAACCCAGATGTTCTTGTCTATTGCAACCCTGTCTGTACAACCCTAAGCCCCTGTCTGATGTAGGATAGGGTGGAGTCAGTGAAACCCTGGAGTTTCTGCTGTTTGATTATGCTCCGGTCCAAGGAGCACAGACCTTAAGCATGCTTTGTTAAAATCTCCAGCAATGATATGAACTCTGTCAGGGTGGATTTTCTGCTGTCTGTCGACTATGTTGTGTAGACATTTAAGAGCGAAGCTAATGTTAGCATTTGGTGGGATATAGAGTAGACAGAGGTGATGATTACTGTTGTTRGCTCTCTGGGCGGATAAAAAGGTCTGTAAGCAACAAATATTGCTTCGGGTTTTGGAGAGCACTGTGTGTTTATGATCTTGCTGTTTTTTCACCAGTCATTGTGAATATATAAAATGCATGTATCTGTGTGTATACACACACACAGTCCCCGCCTCTGTTTTTACCATAGTCATCGTTTCTGTTATGGCCATGGACAGCGCGACGCACGAGCTGTAATATACATAYAGCAGTAGCACACAGAGGTTTTTGCTGCAATATCAAATACCAACACATACAAAGGCCAACCCTAAATACAGGATTTATCAAAAAGACTAATAAAAAAATAGCTGTCATTTCATCAAGGTTTTCTAGGTTTTTAGTTTTATTCTGTAGTGTTACTAGAAGATGCTCTTTGTGGATATTTTTGATATTTCTATTCTTTTTAGAATGAACCTGGGATGATTGTTGTCACAAACATTTTGAACTGTAATGAATATAGACCTGTCTTCACACTGTATTTGTTTCACAATTTCTCTTGTTTGTCCCTTAGATCCAGGATGCCAGGAATCATGTGAATCAGGCTTTGCAGCTGCTATGCAGCCACGATGAAAGCTACCAATTCAAGTCAGGGGCAGAGGTTAATAAGGTTGGTGACTTTAGGGGTTTAAAAWCTTAATTTAGTCATTACAGAGCTACTTGTGGCTAAGATCCCTCTCTTTGACTGTGGTAGTAATACAACATCATGTTTCTGTTGACGCTGCAGCTCATGGATGCTGTGATGCTCCAGCTGACACGRGCACGGAACCGTCTCACCACTCCGGCTTCTTTGACACTCCCAGAACTTGCAACCAGTGGTCTCATGGTATGGTCCAGCATGAGTACACTATAACACAAGCACRCGAACATTGCTGACACAGTACAGTTAAAATATTCCTAGACAGTACTGTTAACACAGTACCACTATCACTCAGGAATTCCACTATTAAACTGATKTGCTGCACTTCTACAAGTCTCTGAAAATGAACTTTCCTTTGGGGAATGAAACACAAGCAAAGTATGASATCCGGTTGAGCTCTGAACAGCTTCCTCTTAAACGGTTTCAGAAAACAGTGTTTCCCCTACCATTAACCAAGGGGGGCGGACCCCCACCGCCATTGAGACCACCCACCCCTCCAAGAATTTTACGGCATGTAGTCGTTTTAATTTAATTAAGGCCAGATCAAGTCGAGAGCATTTTTGACATCACTGCTCCTCATCCACCTCTCGCCAAACTTGGGGGGGAAAAGAGGGGCACAGAGATGTGTGTGTGTGTGTGTGTGTGTGTGTGTGTGTGTGTGTGTGTGTGTGTGGTCCTCATAAAGATAGAAAGACATGCCTGCGTGTGATGCACGATGAAAACTGTCTGTGCCTCCGTACATTGCACTGATACGACAGCTTTGCAAGCAACTTTTTTTTTCTTTTAAGGAAGCTACGAAAGGTGAAGCCACAGCATGGTTACCTTATCAATGTTTTTCCTTTTACGAGGAAGTTTTTTGACATCTGCATTTTAGGGATGCAAGTTATCGATTAATGRATTAATCTAAAGTTGATTGAACTTATTAATCGACTAACAATTAATTGATAAGCTGCTATTTTCTTAAAAACTTGACATTTCTTCAATGTTTTTTATAACATGAAGGGCTAATTTTTTACATGCGAAATTAAAAAAGTTCAGTATTAACAATTCATTGTGTCAGCTGTGTTATAAACACTGACTGAATGAACAGAAAAATGTGGATTTCTCTCACATTAAACTTGGGCATATTTATAAAATTTAACAAAACAAGAATCTGTTAGGTTGCTAGTTGGAAAAAAAATCAAGTAAAACACTTAATCCACCCTGAAGATGAAAATCTATCATTTAAACACAGGGTAATATTTAAGATAAAGATTAACTCAAAAACAAACTATAAACATAAAATATCCCTGAAAGATGTGAGCGTACAAATGAGTACTGGCACTTTTTGTTTACATTCCCTCTGGTTCTGTCTGGGTGGGCTGATTTAGGGTCAGTTACTGTTCATTTGATTGGTTCACTGGCTGGGTTACATCATACAGATGAGATTAACTTCAAGGGAATTATTTGTAGCGATTGTAACTATTTGTTTTTGTTCTTTCTCACAAGTTAAACTCCACAAGAAGAAGCTACAGTTAGCTTACCGTTCTGTGGTCCTGCTCTCTTGTTTTTAGCGTCATACTGCTGGATGGTCCAGTACAGCCTTCGGTACTTTTTCTTTGAGTTTGGTGTAGTCCATTATTATTGTTGTGTTGCAAATAAAACTAAATAAGATTTGCAYGTTTAATTACGACGTTGCCCACATCAAGGCTGCTCTCTGCTAAGCTCAACTGGCCCGGGGTAAAGTAATGCTGCGTTCCATTTACATCGTATTCCCGGAACTGGTAAATGGTAGTGACGTCATTTCCCAATATACCATATCTTTAAACCATATGAAACTGTATTACAGTTAGCCGACAGGCGATTGAATTGCTGCCGCTAACCTAGTTACAACACTGCTACAATATAAACAATGACAAAAAGAGAGCTCTACTAYGTACGTCATGCAAATAAACATTGATTTTAATATGTACAGTATTGCACAGAAAACAAACTACTTGTCTGAGTGATTAAACATGCACAAAAAATTAAGAAAGATAATTAACAGTAAAAAATATGGAGTTCACTTTCTAAAGCTGCGAGTATCTGCCATCTTGAAATCAAAACTGGGGACAGTTTAATTTCTTCCACTGTACAAGTGGAATATTACCACTGGAGGGGGCGTTCCAGTAACGATCTGCCAATGGGAACGGGGACATTACCACTTCCCAGGACTACTGGAACGCAGCATAAGGCCAGGCTGAGAGTAGCAGCGCCCTCTGCTGGATGAAGTCAAAACCACATTGAAATAAGGTTTAAACTGATGTTTTCAATTAATTGGATGGAAGAAATTTTAATCTAATAAACCATTATTCGACAATTAATCGTAAGCCGATTAATTGTTTGCATCCCTACTGCATTTCCAAACTGTTGTCTTTTATATCTACAAGAATTAGAGTTCTGAAGTATTACAACAACAATGATCATTAGAAACATATGTGGACCAACCTGGACCTAGGGACAACTAAAAGCAAATTATCATAAGATCTAGGATTCAGAAGTTCATGCTGGTTGTGGGGTGCTAGGAGGACAAGGCTGGTGTGATTTTTCAAAATAGAAAAAAAGTGCTGAAAGTGTTTGAAACGCCCAGGCTGCTCTTCTCCTACTTGGCAAATATTGACCCACCACACCCTGGCACAACACGCAAATTTGGTTGTACACAATTACCAGCTCTGSATCTTCACTTAATGCAAACCCACTGGCTGGACATTACTGATAGTTCAAGTCCTCACCACTCTGGAGTTTCTTGCAACCATAGCCTTTCAAGAAGGCTGATGCCAGCAACTTGTTTGTTGACATCAACTAGTTAATAAACATGTTTCTAATTTCTTTACATCTCTGAGTGCCTCTGTGTTCACAGTAAGGATTTTATTAAACTTGGAAATACTTCAGTTTGCTGCTGGCAGATTTGCTGTAACCCTGATCCCCAGTTTACTTAATATTTACAATAAAAGTATGTAATTCATGTACAGTAAGTGGAGTCTAATATTACTGAATCAGAGCTCATGGGCAGCTGTCCTTTTTACTCCCACCTGTATGTATGACCATTCAACCTGTTCGTTCCTTCTGCAGGTGTGCTCTGCTCTGACCTCAGCTCCACACACACAGTCACTCCTCTTTGTCCATGCCATTTTATGTCCACTCCCTTATTTAGAAGCGTCTTTGACTTGCATTCTGTAAAATTACAAATTTTCTACATAAAAATTGCTTTGATTGTGTAGAAAAAGAGAGTCACATGTAGGAGTCATAAGAGGTGCCTGATGTGCACACAGTTCCAGGTTCATTGGGACGTATGAAGGAAAGAACAGAAACRTGCATAGTTACGTTGATAAATATGATTTTTGGACCCTCTGCAAACTTTCACTACGAAAGCTGCACACTCTTACATGAGGCCCCTGACGACTTTTGGACAATTAATTTTTGGCATTTTTCACAAAATCTGCTCATCTTGATCTTTAATGTGTCGGGTTGTCCATGTATCGGATGTGTTTTTATTACTTTTAGGCATATTTGCCCTCTTATAGACGATATTTTATGCATTGTACATTTTTTTAAAGACAGAAAAACCCACTGTCCTGTCATTTATGTCATTCTGCCATACTCAGCCATGCTCAGACAACCCTCAGAGATTTTTTTTGTACTCAGTTTTGAAATGTGTACAAATGTGGAATGACAATAATATAACTTACAGTACAGTAACTTACTAGTACAATATCAATATGAGGAAATGGGTTTTATGTCTCAGCTTCATTTAATAAAATAGGTTTTTGTGAAATTTGTGTTTTTCTGTACGCCTTTTTTTAGGTGTGTGTGGGGGGTGTTTTTATAAAATTGTTAAATAGTTGGAAATTGAACCACCATTTTTCTCTTAACATTAACAACTCAGTTTTATCTTGTTCAGTAAATTTCAGATAAATCATTCAGCACTCAGCATATTTGATATGTTTTCTTTGATGTTGTGTATTTTTCTTCTTTGTTTGTTATTTGATCTCCAGAAAATGTTTACTCCTCCCATGCCTGGTGATGTGATGGTGAACTTTTACATCAATTTAAGCAAACTGTGTCTGACTGTTTACCAGCTGCATGTTCTACCTCCAAACACCACCAAGGTAAGAACACATAACGTCCTCTGACTCTGCATGAATCAGAACTTCTGACTGATGTAGGATTGTTTTCTCTCTGTTTCTTTTTAGAATTTCAAGCCAGCAGGAAGTTCGGTGCTGCACAACCCAGGAGCCATGTTGTAAGTCTGTTCTTTTCAAGATAAAACCACCTTGTTCATAATTATATTTTTTGTTGTTGCTGAAGGTCCTGGGTTTTTTTCGGTGCCCAGGTCCACACTGTCACCCAGCTTTATCATAATCATGTTTTCCACGTACCTCAGCATCGAGGCGCCTTCTGAAATTTCAGGGATGTTCAGGGATTTCTCCATGTTATTCCGCTTCAAGCATCCTTCCAAGTCTGTAATTCCTGGACTTGCCTTTTAAAGTCATTAAACCTTGATATTGTATTGTTTTGATTTTGTTGCTGTATATTACAAGCAGCTTCAAATCCACAAAATAAAAGCATGTATAATATAAAAGCATGAAATTTGCCTATAGGACTAACCAAGAGGTGGAGGATGCCRTTCTTTTCCTTCTGAATAAGGTCCATAATCATTTAGATAACAGGAAGGCATGGACTATTCCATGTCTTCCATGTATTATTCGTGGACTTTTCATTAGCTTTTAATATAGCTCAGCCATGTATTCTTTTTAAAACTCTTGTGTGATCTAAATGTCAGCAGCCATCTTGTGTTTTGGATCYGAGAGTTTCTRAGGGAAAGACCAGAACAAATCGTACCAATAACACTATCTGACTGCAGGGTTCTGAACACTGTTGTTCCACAGRGTTGTGTGTTATCTCCACTCTTATTCTATTTATACACAAATAAGTTGTGACAAGACAGCAAAGACTATTACTACACATTAGGTATTCTGATGACATGACCCTAGTGGCTRGTCTGAAAAACACTGATAGCCCCTCGTACCCCCAGCTCATAGACCAACTCTGCCTGGTTTGGTGACAGTTTTCTGGACCTTAATGTTATTATGCTGCTGAAGATTCTCAGTCACCCAGGTCATGATAATTCCTAAAGAAGTTAAAAACAAAAACAATTGTTGAAAACCTCCTGGGTGGGAAGCAAWATGTCTCCAGCTTCAGAATAGAAGTCCAATGGTTTTTGTTTTGTAGCCCTTTTTGGATTTAATTTTAGTAAAACCAAGGAGTTTTGTCTGGGAGAAAGATTGAGAACAGCTAGCACCAGACCTGTATTCAGGCTTTCTGTCATAAAAGGGTAGGAAGTGATGCAGGTGACTGAATTTAAATACCTCTGAACAATAATTGACACCAAGTTGACCTTTCAGCCCAGTGCTGACTGTATTCATAAAAAAGACAGCGTCTCCAAGGAGGTTTAATGTAAGCAAACACTGCAGTTGGTGTACAGGTCACTGATTCAAAGTGTTGTTTCCTTTTAATTAGGGGTGGGAATCTTTTACTCTCTCACAATTCGATTCWGATTTTTGGGGTCAGGATTCGATTCAAATTWGATTTTTCATTCAAAACTGATAATGTGAGCTCATTTGTCGTGTTCCCAAAGTGCTTCATCTTCAAACCTYGCACACCTYGCTCGTGTCAAACTCAGACTCATTCAGTRAAAAACAAAATGAGCCCAAATCTTTSMATTCTATSAAGACAGGGCCAATTGAATCTCTTTTTCCTCCAGTTTTGTAGTTTCCTCTTTGTGTTGGTGCTTTCTGCACATTCACATGTTCCAGAAGCAGCTGCATGATGACGTCAGGACGTCCCGTGTAGTTACAAAATGGAGGCTGACAGCCATTGGATGTGCTTTATTTTTATTTTATTTATATTTATCTGTGCAAGATTGAAATCAGACACCACTCTCAGCAGCAGAACCACACTTTCCACAGAACAAGTGTGCCA
>NW_013952888.1:36467-38660 GCF_001266775.1 Austrofundulus limnaeus
ATTTAAAACAAAACAACATAAATTCAACATGCAAAAAAATTTCAGAAATTATATGAAAGGTAGCAGAAGAAGAAAAAAAATCGTATGATTTCTGCCCCTTTTTCTCAAATAAATTCAATCAAAAAAATCTTCAATTTACAACGTACAACAAATTTAAAGAAAAACAATAAAGGTTTAGTTCCTTCTTGAGTAACAATTTGTGCCTTTATAACCATACATATTTCTCCAACAGATTTACCTTTATCACTTTCTTAAATATACACTTTGATCTGGCATTTTTAACATCATCTTCCAGATTATTCCCTAATTTAATTTCCTGGACTGAAGTACTCYGTTCCTTCAAGCTGGTTCTAACTTTAGGTTTGACAAACATTTCTATCCCCTTCAAATTGTAACAACTCACTCTTTTAACAAAATGTAATTGGATGTAATTTTTGACATTCACAAGAGTAAATTTACTATTTTAAATGAATGATCCAAACTGCGGTGGCCTAATGGTTAGCGTTGTTGACTCGCAGCAGGAAGGGTTGGGCCTTGGGTMTTWCTGTGTGGAGTTTGCATTTTCTCCTTTGCATGTTTTTTTTCCAGGCACTCTTGCTTCCTCTCACAGTCCAAAAACATGCATGTTGAGGATGTCCTGAAGACATGCCTGACATGTTTCAAACATTTTACGTGGTCAACTGTGACACCTCTGACAAAGACGGAATCATAAAGTCGAAACACTTCGGGTATGGCTGAAGAGACATAAAAGAATTGTCTAATAAAAGAAAACTTGAAGACTTAAAAACAAAACTTGCTGATGGAAGTTGGGTGTAATTTTAGAATAACTTACCGACACATTAATATATGAGGGCATTAGTTGTCATATGAAGATACTCAAAAATTTCACCGTATGCAGAAGTGTTGCTGATAAATATGTTCACACATGTTACATGAAAGTTACTCATACATGGACATATAACGTCAGAAACGAGCGTAACCTCTATCACAGGGGTGCCCAACCTTTTTTGAACCAAGAGCTACTTTTGAAGTCGGCTGTTTGCCGAGAGCTACTCATCCAGTCTCAGTATCAAGAAAACATAATATGGTCTCCCTACCCCTCACTTCTTTAAAGTAAATAAAACAGAACGTAATGTGTTGCTAGTTTAATTTAAAGTAATGTCAAACAAAACTATCTACTTAACCATATATTTACCTTCAAAAAAAAAGAAAAGATAAAATCCTTACTTGACTCCTGACAGAGAATCAGAAAAGTGATGCTATAACAAAAAGTACCATTTTTTTTATCTCCTTCAATTAGTACTGTAACGTGTGAGCTATGAGGGCTGGAAACCCTTTCCAAAATTTGAGAAATGTTTTTGTTTGTTGTTGAAACCATTTTGCAATAAATAAAAAACATTCTTTGTACTTCTGTTATGTTCATTTGCACTACAGCAAAAATGCTGGGTTTGATTATGATTACAGTTTTCTGCAAAATAAATGCTCTAAAAATTACATTATCTTTGCTTTTTATGATAATTTTCTACCACGATATATACCGTTACCATGAAGGGATTCAATTTATACCATGATATGAATTTGAGGTCATACCTCCCATCCCTAGTACGAAGTTATTGGCTGGCCATCGTGCTGAAATGTTGAAAACTTACACCTAACTTATGCAGCTTACACCAACCTGTTGGACAAAATTTGCATTGGTAGGTAAATGCTTTCTAAACACCACGGGGCCTTTAGGATGTTTGACAACTGTAACTCAGTCCTTTGCAGATGATCTGTCTAAAAACCTAACATAAAAGGTGACAGGTGTTATGCTGCGTTCACACCGAACGCGATTTCAGCTTCAAAATCGCATCCAACTCTTCAAGTTGGACGCTTGTGCACTTTGAGGTCAGATGCAGCAAGAGCCTCCCCGCCCCTCTCTCCTCTGTCGGGCTCTGTTTAATGTCGGACAAGGAAGTGCTTTGCTTTATTTACAGAGAGCAAGAGCATGTCACGTTCATCAGATAATTAATTCATAATTAATTCACCAGATAATTCAGAGACATTCTGAGTTTCATCACCCAGGAGCTGCGGTAGAGGCTCACAGCTCGCTTTCAGGACTATTTTTGTCCTGAGTCCAGTCTGATGAGTCGCTGCCACGCATTGGTGCGGATATCTCTTGTCAGGACACCGACTGCAGGCACTCGATTTCAG
>NW_013952888.1:38748-40865 GCF_001266775.1 Austrofundulus limnaeus
CAGCGCGTCGAACGCTCAGATCGTTCAAATCGTTCAAATCGCGCTGCTCTAATCGCGCTTGAGGTGCCGCAGCACTTCTCGACGCTGATTGAAGCACGTCCACCATAGACTTTGCATGTAAACCTGATGCTCCTGATGCTGAAATCACGTTTGGTGTGAACGCACCATTATGCTTTTCTTCAAGGAATACAAAGTCTTTCATTTTTTTTCCATTTTCAACTCAAAAACAAGTTTATTAAATCAGCCCTCTGCATCTACTGTAGAAATACACCAATAGGAAACATTTACAAATAATCCATCAAATAATTGACTTTTAAACCTCCATTGCAATCTGTATGTCCTCATTATGCCTAACTACGCTTTGTTTTTGCCCACAGTGAGCTGAACACCAACCGCTTTGAGGTGAGTCACGTTCACAAAGTGGAGTGCGTTGTGCCGTGGCTCAACGACACGCTGGTCTTCTTCACCATCTCCCTGCAGCTCTGTCAGCAACTCAAGGACAAGGTGGGAGTTTTCCTGTTTTAGTGTAAACGTTTTAAACAGCACATATCACTGACATTTTGACATCCAGAGTAAATTTACGATCATAAAATCCATTTTGAAAGTAGGTTCACTTGAACAGTCTTGAAAGAAGTACCGCCACCCCCTCCCTCATTTACGCCTGGATCAGGACCATTTGTGGTATTCAAGTGTTTATAAATTAACTTCTTTCCTCCTTCCCCTGCAGATATCGGTCTTCTCCAGCTTCTGGAACTATAGGCCTTTCTAATCCTCRTCCAGTCTATCCTCAGATGGGTCCAAACAGAACTAACCACTGAAGTGTAAGGGATTCCCTGGAAAGKTTTTGTTTTTGAATGTTTGTGATGCAGTTAATCTGCCTGAAGTGTTGCACGATTATAGAGGAGCCAGTCAGACCCCAGTAGAGCTTTGTATTTGCCAGTTCTTATTGTTAGGCCAGCTGACTGACATGTCGCTTACATCTCACAGTGCTGACTTGAACTTCTTGGTAAATGAATGTGATTTATTTTTTTACGTTAAAGCATTACGGTGTTTTAGTATTTATCATGTTTGAACGTATCATTCATCATGTGGAACACTATTTTTTTTGTTTTGTTTTACACTCAGGGTGGAAGAACGAAGCAGTACTAAATCACTAGAGGGTTTCTGTTCAAAACGACTGACTTYCCTCACAGCATTGTCAAACTGAGCTCCTCTCTTGCATTACCACACAAACATATTTAATGTTCTAACAGCTTTACATGTTGGAGTCAAACGCTTCATGTGAACTGCAGGTCTGGATTCTGATGTTTTTATTCTTTGGTTACTTAATCTGCTGTACTTTGACATCAGAAAGAGGCCTGTTGGATCAACAAACACTTTCAAACACTCGGTCAGTGGTGAGACATTGAGACAATCGGAAAGCACATTTTTCCCTCAGTTTGACACTCAGTGATAAATAAACACATTTATCACTGTGGGAAACAGGTTGTCGCTCTACACCAGCCTTTACGTCTGTGAGGAGCKTAACTRTGGGAGATCAGTCTGCTTTAAGGWTGTTTACAGGTGTCTCACCAGGCTGCCACTGTTGAAGATTCAAAATTACAAGTAAATATGTTCTTTTTTTTTTTGTTGTAGCCTCACTGAGTTTGAACCAGCTGTGAGGCCATCTTTTGAGCGGCCTGTTATTATTRTTATTGTTTTATTGCATTTTGTTTTTTCTTCCCACTGCCCAGTTTGCAAAACTGTGCACATTATTAACTTTGTGGTCAGGGAGTGAGACACAGGTGGTTACCATGATGACCATAAAGAGTCATTGTCTGCAATTTTACTATTTCTTTTAATCTTGGCTCTGATTACACTTATAAGTTACAAATATAAAACATGAGGGATTTTTTAAGCTTAAATTATTATTAAATTACGTTGGTGTTTATTTATCATTAGTGTGGTATTTAGACCTGAACATGCTTTATGTCAGAGGAGAGCTGCAGTACATGTTTTCGAGAGAAAATATGTCACAAATGTTTTGAACTTGTTAAATATTTAAAGGCACAGTGTGTAGGATTTGTTGTTTTCAGCGACATCTAGAGGTTGAGTGGTTGAATCATCCTCCCTGGTCC
>NW_013952888.1:40904-45731 GCF_001266775.1 Austrofundulus limnaeus
CTTCAGGGCTAGTGATGTTTCAAGTGGTAAGATTATGAGCTTTAATAAGTAAAATTATCCCAGCTACAATGACAGACAACAAATATTACATTTATAGTATAACAACTAAAACCATTTTTGACGCCGCCACCGCAGTTTGTCCTTCATGAGCCTTCGTAGACAAGATGGTGGTGCAAGATGGCGGCTGCCTTTTGTGGYGACCCGCAACCATGGAGATATAAACAGCTTTTTATAAGATAAAAATAATACAACAAGGTCTTTGTCTGCAATGATTGGACATGTTTTTTATTATTGTCATTAGTGATTGTCTAAATTTCGGCTAAAAGAATTGACAAAATCCTACACACTGTGCCTTTAAGTGACGAGACTGACGGCCTCTGCTTTTTGCGACAGAAACAAAACAAACTCTGCAAACATTTTGAAGACTTCCTCTCGAATGYTGTTCACCAACAGGCTCGGCCTATTCAGCTTTAGTGACTGAAGTCATCATCAAACTTCATTATGTAAAGTTAACATGAAACATTCCCAGCTGTGAGGGAACACAATAAAACATTCCTGACAGTGACTGGAGGATACAGGAAGTACGTCTCCTGTTTCAAACCCGTCTGTGATACACTACAGAGGCTCAGGTTTGCACAGCAGCTGAAATCATCACAAGGTTCTGATCACAGTGTTCTGATCATATATGAGAGGGTTAGAACCTGGTTTGCTGACACTAGACCTCTGCTGGCCCCTTTATTAGCTCCACTGTTCTGGGTTGTACCTGCTTTTACCATCAGGACTGCTTGAAAATACTTTGTGACAGCAAGTGAAAAAACAAATCCTCAGACGTGGCTCCCTATGAACATAACAGTATCACAGTTGCTGATGTGAATATTCTGTTCCAGTACGTCTCAGAGGTGACTGGATTGAGATCTGGTGACTGCGAAGGAGAGCTAGATCCATTAATTGGCCGACATTTGTTACTTTAAAAAAAATCTGTAATCAGCCATGCTTTTGTATATTTTAACTAATTACCAGGGATGAAGATGAAACTGCAGCAACTGTGACAACACATTTACAGTTTAGTTTTTTTTTTTTTTTTGGCACTTTTTCTTTTTCAGTGTCCAAGTGTCTCCAAGTGTTTTTAAACACATAGGTATTTGATGAATGGAAAATGCATATTGGCCAGAATTTCAAAAACAAAAGGTATGAGTCATCAGTTGCCCTAATTTCTAAAGATCAGCATCAGCCAGAGGAAAACTCATTTCGGGGGATTTCTGCTGCGAAGACAGTTCAGTAAATCCAGACCATCTTTAATGGTCCAGTTATGGTGAGCCCGTGTGGACGGTCTTCTCAGTTTCCTGTTCCTGACTGACACGAGTACCCGCTATGGTCTTCTGTTGCCTCAGGTTGGATGTGTTGTGTGTTCAGAGATGCTGTTTTGCAGACGTGTTTGTAACGTGGTTGTTTGAGCCAACCGTCTTGGCCTTTTGCATCGACAAGGTGTTTTTATCCACCCAGCTGACACTGGATATTTTCTTATTCAGACCATTCTCTTTTAAACTCAAGTTATAGTTGTGTAGGTCAGCAGTTTCTGAAACACTCATGGCTTATGCATATTTTTAGAGATCAGAGCAGCTGATGGCTGATATAATACTGATTTATGAGAGCTAATATGTAGTTTTCATTTACCTAAATAAAACAATATTTAAATTAATGTATTTTTAGCTAATCTTAAAATAATTTGTATACTTAAACAAACATATTGCGTATAGAACATCCTTGGGCTGCAGGTATTGCTGGTTGTTAGTTTTTTTTTTTTTTTTTTGAAGTGGCTAATATGGTTGATTAAAATCAGTCGACTGTTTAATCGCTCTGTTTCTAACCCAGATCTGGTACCAATAACTACGCCACATTCAAATTCATTTCAATTGCCTTTCTTTCCCCCATCCTGATGCCTGGTTTGAACTTCTCCACATCCAGATGGCTAAAGGCATTAAGCTGCTGTCATGTGATTGGTTGATTAGTTATTTGTGTTAACATGGATAAGTGGCTGGCAGGTTTATATAAGATCATTACAGCTTTAAGTCAAATATCAGTTTAACAGGAGCTGTTTGATGAATCACACGGTGCAAGCAGCAGGTGGGAAAAAAACACTGAGCACATTTACCCCCATTGTTGGGATTGGCATCACAATACTTTTAACTGATTTATAAGCTACTTGTCTAATCTTTTTGTTTCTTTTGCTTTATGCTTGTATTTATTATGCTTCCTATGTTGGTTTGTTGTATTTGTGAACCAAACACTAAACCAAGCTTGAACAAATGGCTTCATTCCATTGAGTGTTAATGTTTGAAATGCTGCCTGTAACATAAAATGTGGAAAATGACTTATCTGTGCAATAAAGTTACAAATTAACCTGTTTGTGTTCTGTTTTTTCTTCCTGCTCAGCCAGTTTTACAGCTGTCGAGCTAAAATTTGGTGTGGTAGTAGCTGAGTCATTCACAACACATCCTCAACACTAACAGATTGAACAAGATCTTATATTTTGCACAACAGCCTTTTTAAAGTTGATCATAGTCCAGAGATGGGTAGGACAATATTAACAATGGAGTCTTGTGAGTAACTTGATTTGTCTGAGAACCTTTGTAATAGGATCCACATTAATGATTTTCATACTTTGTACTGGATTTGCTCAACCATGTTTGAGTCCAGTTCAAGGGTTTGTGTGTTGAAAAACAGGAATAAGTGGTGTCCAATCCTGTTAGACAGCCACAATCCTCTATGATGTAGGGGTTTCGCTGCTCTTCAGCACATCTTCAGTTTGTGCAGAAGCCTTTATTCAAAATAAGGTGTCAAAAAAAAAAAAAAAAAACAGGATAATGGCTTTTCAGGACCAGGATTGGACACCTATTAATATTTTTCACATCTCTTTCATTTTAACTGTGACACATTTGTTAAGGGGTTTTGTGTTTTCTTACATGTTTATCTGTGAGGCCTGAAAGAAACTCTTCTTTTTCCAAAACAAGAAACTATGCAACAGTAAATCACTGACAAATTTGTTATCTGCAGAACTGATACACCTGATTGGACGTTGGTGATAAGGTTCAGTTTGGTAATCTAAAAAACTAAGCACATGATACATTTAACACATTCGGACGTAACTCAAGCAAACATGAAACAATGAGTCATTTGTGAAATTTTTATTTAAAACATTTTAAATAAACATCCTTCTAAAAAAATAATGTGCACAAATCCACGCAGGTCTATCTAAAAACAGTACTGAGATTGAACAAAGAAAACAAGATCATGTGTCAGCAACTATTAATGTGCAAATAARAACTTCTGGATCACAGCTGGGAAATCTCAGGATTACAGTTCAGGTTTTGGCACAGAAGCTGGATGACTCCTTCGCTCAGACCAGGTCCCGTCTTCAGGGCTCCAGACTCATGTTGTCTACACCAACCTTCCTTCTCTGAATCTGCTGAGGAGCACAAAGAAAAGTTCACTCACTGCGGCAAACTGTTCACATCTGGTGCTTTCTTTACATATTGGACTGTGATCAAACAGCACTAAATACAAGCATGAACTCCCTCAGTGTATACTGAACACCACCTGCAGTTGTCTGGACCCCTTTTTATCAATAAATTGTTTTTGGACCTACTGTGAGCTATAGAGTGGTATGTTGCATTAGATTATTATKTTATTGCATATTAAGCTTCACTCAGTTTGGTTCTGTCTGCTCCAAATATGTAATTTCTAACACCCCAATGAGTTTATTCAGAAAAGCTGTACCGATCAGAGGTGAGGACTCGAGTCAATAAGATAATGACTTCAGACTTGAAAAAATGTTCAGAGACTTGTGACTTGATAAGGAATTTACACCGATGATTTGAAACTTGAATTGGACTTGATCCTGTTTGCTTGAAAAGACTTGATGTTTTACCAAAAACCTCAAATTTAAAAACCATTATTTAAGAAGTGGGCCCTATTAATTAATTTCACGCATTCTGTATTAACAAATGCAGACTGTCCATCTTGTTTTACACTCTGTACATATGTGTGCGTGAGCATCAGCACAGCAAATCAAATTAACTTGCTTTTTAAAACGGCAAAATTATAGTTTAAAAGGAAGACATTTCTGCRGCTAAGTTTATTTGAACTGTGCAGAGATGCAATTGTAAAATGAATTTTTAAATACTTCATAAGTGCTGCATGTTTCATCCCAATTTGAGATAAATACATTTTAAAAAGAGCACATGGTCTATTACTTACATTTAACATATCTGCAGAATTTACTAAAAACAAAAAGACTTGAAAGAACTTGAAATTTTTAGTTTCAAACTTGGGACTTGATAGTTACCTGTCTCGAAACTTACTTGAGACTAGAAAAATAATGACTTGGTCCCACCTCTGATRGTGATTACTGCAGACAGGCAATACATTCATAATAATAATTTATTATTAATGTGATAAATCCACTGACAAACACTTGGCGTTGGTCTGTACCGCCCCATGACTGTAAAACAGGAATCACTAAAACTCATTCTATTCAAAATATTCTAAATAGTTGGAAACACCGAACAAAACAATACATTGCAAATAAGCAAATTACGTTGTTTATATAGAGGAACTAGTTTGTGTGGTGACCTGATAGACCAGCCGTGCCTACTATGTTATTAGTGAAATAAATAGTGTCTCTTTTGTCTGTCACCCTCTCACCATTATGGAGAGCCGTTTCATTCAAAATACAATAAATAAATAAAAATAAAACAATTAAAGTGTTAATAAATATCCCTTCAAATACATAAATGTCCCCATGAAATAAAACTAAATTAATATATT
>NW_013952888.1:45832-48615 GCF_001266775.1 Austrofundulus limnaeus
TTTTGTGACACTGTTGTTTTGAAAAGCTACTTTACATATTTCAGGGACTTTTATTTTGAACTCCCCTTTTTATTTCATGCCGTTTTACTATTTCAGGCTGTTTTACCGTTTCATGGTCCAATATGCAAATGAGGGGGCGGAGTTCTTGCTGTGGTTTGGGATTCAGGAAATTATCTGCTTCACCACCAGAGGGGGATATTCCCCTGCCTGGCCTTTCTTCATGATTAAACGTTCATTTATTTAAATAACACACAGACATATGTCCATAAATGAGTTGAATGACTGTCACTCTGTGATTATAAAGGCTTTGCAGAGATACTTATGGTGGCTTTTGGCCAAATAGTCCTTATTTTATCACTCAGATTAAAAATAGCGTTTTTTTTCCGGGTAGGTCAGAGCTTTTTTGGCCAAGCCGAATTGTTAAACATCTTTCCAAATATGTGGCCTTCAAGTTTCATGCGGCCAGCACCTTCCTGTCTCGAGTTATGGTTAAAATGGTCTGTTTTCAAGTAGAGTTCTCTACAGTCACTTGGATGTCTGTTTATGTGCAATCACTGCAGAGAACTCTACTTAAAAACAGACCATTTCTAATACATGTTCTAAACCACTTAAGAAATGGACCAAAAAAAAGACAACCCATTTTTGCTTTTCCCCTTTTATCAAGCCTGAGAGGCAGACCCTCGCAACAATGTATGTTTGTGTTTTTACCTTTTCATCATCACAACAGCAGCAGCAGCAGCAGCGGATGAGGACYAGGATGATCAGCACAAGAACCGTACCTGAGCACAGCAGAGCAGTGACAAAAAGCACACAAWGGTCTTGGATCTTTGTTCAAGGATGATCTCACTTATGAGCTACAAAACAGCAGTTTCATCAGTTTTCACTCACCGAAGAACGTAAAGAAGAGCACAAAAGCAGCAATGTCCCAGTCTGACTGAAATAACTGCTTGGACTGCAGTCTGGAGACCACATCGGTAAACTGCTCTTCAAACTGCTGCTGGGTGTTCTGACCCATCTTTGTCTGCTTTCACAAACACACAAATGACACACTGCAGTTAAGTTTTGTATTTAAGTCTAATCCAAGCCTCTGATCCAGCAGCTCGGAGAACCTTATTCAGCAGCACAAACTGGTTTTCTGTGGTTTTATCATCGCTCACGGAGGAATTTTAGCCTACTCTTTTTCCAGTGTTACCGGACCACTGAAACACCCCGATTCTTTTCTTTCTCAGGTGTTCTGCTGTAGATAAGCTAATGTGTTTAGGATCTTTGTCCCATTACATCATGACCCAGTTTGGTCCAAGCTTCAGCTGTCAGACAGACAAACTCACGTTTGACTTTAGAATTGTTTGGTCCACAGAGGAGTTCACGCTCGACTCAATGACCACAAGGTGCTCAAACCATCAGCCCTTCATCACCGTGCTTGACAGTTGATGTGAAGTTTTTGGTTTTCTCCCATCATGCTGCTGTGTATTATGGGTAAACATCTTCACTTTGATCTCATCTGTCTAATTCAGAGGTGCCCAAATTTGGCCCGCCAAGCCATTTGACTTAGCCCACTAGCAGTTTTCCTGGTTAATAGATTGTAATCTCCTGTTTTATGTAGAAATACTATATTTACACGTAGTCTTTTCAAACATTGGTCCAACTATAGGTACAAGGAGCTGTAGTCAGATAGTCTTAACTTATGGTGGTACTTTATCCTTGAATTATGTTAAGATTAGACTTAAAATACAAGTAACCTCAAGAGACATTTATATTAGATTTAAGTTCATTTCTAGATTTACACACCTTATAAGACCMCATATTCTCAAATTTTAAATTACGAAATGTCCCATGAGCCTTTGCTGCCTAAGAAAACGTTGAATTTTCTCCATGTCCATGGGCTGAAACAAATAAAAAAATGTGGGCAGCCACACTGGCTGCTAGCTTAATCATAAAAATACAACTTTCCTTGAAGTATTTTCATTTTGTGTGTTATATTATTGCATTTGGCCCACCACCCTCAGATTGATTTTAATCTTGGCCCTTTCAGAGAAAATGTTTGGGCACCCCTGGTCTAATAGTTGCAGAAGTCTCCAGATGCAACCTGAATTAGTCTTTGTTCCTTTTAGAAAGAGGTTTTCTTTTCCATCTCAACACTTCTGTTCAGTCATTTTTTTCTCTCCTTAGCATTTTAATAACACACAATAAACTGACAAAACTCCTATTTTTCTATAAGTGATCRCTCTGATGTCGATCAGATTATCAATACATTTGTTCAGCAGCTCCTGGCTGATATTTTTACTCTCATCTACAATAAGAACAATGAAAAAGGACTTAAATAGCTGATGTCAAGAAAAGAGCCGCTGCACGTCAATGGAGATTTTTGAAAATAGAGGAAACTTCACAGTTTACATTAGACTAAAGTTGTTTTGATCATTTATTAAGGTATCTTTGGTCCTGTTTATATGAAGCAGATTTAGTGAGAAACCACAGGCTTTGTGCTGAAGGTTTGTTTTTCAACTGACTTGTAAAGGTTGTAGCCCACATTAAAAGGTGGTAAAAGTTCTGAAATGTGTTATCTTTGCCTCATTTTTTTACATCATGTAAACCTGGCATTTTAACAGAGGTGTAGATTTATCAAATATAGTTAACTTCATTCAACAATCATGTAAAACAGCTGGATAAGGACAATATAAGTAACAATTATCAAAACGAGATACAAAGTCAGTCAATAACTTGGAATTTTCAGCTAGTTAAAGAATTATGACTTCAACTAGTAGCCTAATAATATATATATATAT
>NW_013952888.1:55195-56627 GCF_001266775.1 Austrofundulus limnaeus
AATGAACGTAGCACATGTCGGTGACGTCACGTTTGGCTTACGTGGAATCAGGAAGTGCCTCATGTCTTCTGGTTTAGGTTTCCTCCTTCGGTTGAGGTTGTTTTGAATTGGCAGTAATGCGCTAAAATTMGTCTGCCGGTCGTCAACAAAACAGCAGCCACGTTGTTCTGAAGCTGCCATGGCCGAGGACCCCGCGCTGTCTGTCCGGGTCTCTGAGATCAAAAACCCAACGGCTCTTTTCGAGCGGTACAACACCGAGGAGATCCGCCACATCGAACGCAGAGTCCGCGGGGAGATCGAGCAGAAGAAGGAGGAGCTGAGGCAGATGGTGGGGGAGCGCTATCGGGACCTGATCGACGCCGCCGACACCATCGGGGAGATGCGGCAGTGTTCGGAGAGYGTGGTCCGGTCCATCCAGGACATGCAGCGGTACTGCCACACGCTGAAGCAGGCTAAAGCCGGCGCGGGCGGCGCCAGGCAGGAGGTGAAGCTGCGCGCTTGTTTTAGCCACCTGATATAGAGGTTTACAAACACCTGAGCACGCTTCTGTGTCTGTTTGCAGAACAAGCAGCAGTGGCAGGAGAGGTTCTACACCATGGCGTCTCAGATCAAGCTCCTGCTGGAGATCCCAGAGCGGATCTGGAGCGCGATGGAGACCTCTCAGTACCTCCAGGCCACCCAGCTCTACCTGCTGTGCTGCCACCTGCACGGKCACCTGCAGCTGGATGCTGCCACGGGGGGACACTACAGCCCCATCCTGGCCCGCTTCCCCATCCTGGTGCGACAGGTGGCCACCACCGGACACTTCAGGTACTGATCAACTCTGACATGGAGGCTTTGAGGGCTGGATCACTGTGCTCAGAGCTAGCAGAATGAGTGCGTATGCAAAAGATGAGCTCTAAGTCAGGATTTTGGTGGTCTTCTTTCAGGTCGACCATTCTGCTGGACAGCAGGTCTCTGCTCAGGGGGCGAGCAGTGTCAGACCAAGCCATTGCGGAAGCCTTGGTGTCCACCATGCTCCTGGAGGACAGCTCACCGCGGCAGGCCCTGGCTGACTTCCTGTTGGCTCGGAAAGCCTCCATCCATCAACTCCTGAACCAGCCGCAGCATGGTACTGGCTCAGCCTGCAGGCCACGACACAAAGCTTTGCCAGTTTTTGCGAATCACATCTTATTTAGTAGCCTGGKCCTTGCCTTCYTACGCAGCTCCGCTCAATTCTCGTTTSCCTTCACTGCTCCGTCTGGGATTTCTCCCATAGAAGAGGATTTCGCTGGCAGATTTTTAGCCGGGCCAATCAGAGAACAGAACGTCAATTTTCTGTGCAGTGTCTGCTTGTAGTTTATTTCACCTGGACCAATCAGCAAACAGAAGGAAGAGTTTTGAACAACAGCAGCTGTGTCCAAAACGACAGGCCGGGTCCTCCGGAGGACCC
>NW_013952888.1:57207-58661 GCF_001266775.1 Austrofundulus limnaeus
GGGTCCTCCGGAGGACCCGGCCTGTCGTTTTGGACACAGCCATCGACTTTCTGCACAGTGTCTGCTAGTTATTTTAGCATTCAGCAGTGGAGGAAGTGAATGAAGCCAGTCTGTGTTGATAAGGTTTCCAAATTAAATTAAATTTGTCTGACAAAGCAGCAGCTCTCATTTACAGCCGTCTCGTTCGGCTCGGTATATTTCTCCTCTCAGTAGGGTTGTTTACAGCACACACGATTTCCGGTTAGCTTCTTAGCTTAGCCTCCTTCCAAGCGACAACACACACACACTTCAGCAGAGGCCACGCCTCCTGCAAGTATCACTTCTCTATGCAGCAAGTCCAGACCCTTGTACGCAGCAAAGTGAAGGACAGGGTCTGGTTTTTACCAGGCTACTTATTTCCATGCACGTGGCTCGTTAAACTGTGAAATATAAAGTAACCGTCAAGGAGCGAGCAGAGAGAGTGGTGTAAAAACCATGCTCATAGATGTTCAGCAGCATCTGAGGGCGACCAAAAAAATATAAAGTTAAAAGTAGCTATTTTTTTGGGTAGTACTTAGGTTTACTCTTGCTTACAGATGAGGAAAAACAAGCAGAAGCAACCTGCCTGTTGTCTGCAAGCAAAGTGCACAGGACAGCTACAGACTAGAAGACTGAATTAGACTAGCAGTGTGCAGTGTGACCTACCTGAAGCTCAAGCAAAGAATCATTTTTTTCTTTACTTTGATGCTGCCCCCCCCCCCCCCCCCAAAAAAAAAAAAAAAAAAAAAAACTTTGTATTGCACACACACATTGTGGTACACCCCCAGTTTTTTTTCCAGATCATAGACATGTTTGTTGTCATCCAGGTGCAGGGATCAAGGCCCAGGTGTGCAGTCTGGTAGAGCTGCTGGTCACCACGCTGTTCCAAGCCTATGCTGTTTTCTACCTGCCCCCAGAGGGTGGTCCTCGGCCTGGAGACGGAGCTCTTAGCTGTGGGATGCTCTTCTCCATCCTGGAGAACGTGACCTCCAGTGCCCCCGCAGGTAAACAAAGCAGCACCACCTAACTCGTGCAGTTCTACAATAATCACTGGCCTCCCAAAGGACAGCAGAGCTGTTTCATTTACGCTTTTATGTTTTCGTCCTATCCGCCTCCTAAACCACCTTCGCAAGACGACCACCCCTTTGCCATCCCGATGAAAATTGTAACTGTCAAGCTGTATTTGCTCATCAATAAAATGTTCTTGGTCATTTGAGGAAACATGCAGCATGGCTGCTGATGCAGAGCGTCTGTCCTCTCCTCAGGTAAAAGCAGGAAGGTGCTGCAGGAGGAGACGAGTACAGGCAGCTGGTTTAGGTACCTGCCTCCATCCATCACAGAGTTCCAGCCCACTCTGCGCACCCTGGCACAGCCCATCCAACGAGAGCAGCTCAGGGACACTTTGCAGCAGTGGATCAACACGTGAGGATGTTGTT
>NW_013952888.1:59211-64393 GCF_001266775.1 Austrofundulus limnaeus
GCCGTAAAGGCATGTCAGGAAATTACTCTTTTACTGAAAATATAAGAAGCAGGAAAAAAGCATTTATATAATTTAACATTTCCTGACTTTTCTAAAAAAAAAAAGTACACGTTAATATGCTGGTTTTCCTGCTTAACTCGAATTCAGCTGGTAATGATGTCAGTCCACCACCTAAAATCCTTTACCATGTGTTTCCAACCTCTGAGGCATGTTGCTGTACATTAGAAACAATACGTACAGCTCTGTTTATACATTGTGTAAAATGTAAATAATAACAGGGTACATTGATTTGCAAATCGTGTAATTCCATATTTTATTCTCAATGAAACAGAGTAAACAAATTAAGTGTTTAAACACAAAAGTTGTACCATTTATTTAAAAAAAATCTGTTATAGGATTCTAGATGTTTTGTTTGTTTGTTTCATGTCGTGACCAATGTTTCAGGAGCATTTGTTCTAAAACTTGTTGGTGCTTTTCCACATGTATACGCTGCCCATGTCAGAGGCATTAATGCAAGGCTATTCAACTAAATTTCTCTGAGGGCCACAGTTACTGCAGGAGCCAAACATCCATTAATTAAAGTCATTCTGTGAATAAACCAAGTATTACAAAGATCTGTTACCTTTTGAATTAGTTTATTTTTCTGCATTTAATCATGAATACAACCTATAGAACTCTATGTAACGAAAGTAGAGCAATTAAAACAAAACAAAAAATACATTATGCTTGCTRTTTCACACAAACATTATTTTAACATCTTAGTCTTGCCAAAATTTTAAACCCATTTAATTTAACTTATCTTAGTACATGTAGTATTATCTTTAAATGCTTGCAATTTTAACTGTCTCTGGTGTTCATAGAAATGGTTTTTACCAGCTTTTAGAAAAGATTCTGATGTTTCTGTTGATACCACATGTCTATATATCTAAATAAAAACCAGCAGTTTGGGCTTCAGAGATGAGTGAACCAAGGTTTCAGTTGAATAGCCCTGCACTAATGCATCCCCATACCATCAAAGAGGCAAACTTTTGAACTGTGTACTGATAACAGGCTGGTCAGTTTCCTCTTCAGTGTGGAGATGAGACCGCAAAACATTTTTAAACTTTAACTCGGTGCATTTTAAATTAGCTCCGTTTCAGAGAAAGTGGCAGCTTGTCTGGACGGCGTTCACACGTTGCTTCTTCTGCACATCTTACAGCTTTAATCAGCGTTTGTTCGTTCGTATTCTCTTTTCTCAGTTGCAAAGAGGATGTCTGTCATGGTGTTGGCAGCCTTCTGGTCTACGTCAAAAGCCTGAAGGGGTTAGCAGCCATTAGAGATGCTGTGTGGGACCTTCTGTCCACTGACTCCATCAGTCAGCACTGGAGCAACGTGTGCCAGCAGCTTCTGGGGCGCCCCCTGGCTGTTTGGGATGACTTYCTGCAGCAGCTCTTCCTTCAGCGCCTTCAGGTTGGTTTTTCTCAAGCTACAATATTAAAGCGTTTGGTAGGGGTGGGCAATCGGATGAAAATTAATACGCTGTGGGAAACCCTGTAGAACAGGGCTGTTCAACTAAACTGCTCCGGGGGCCACAGCTACTACAGGTCAACAGCTCAGAACACCCAGCAATTAAAGTTATGTAAATGATCCAAGTATTACAAAGATCTGTTACCTTTGAAATAGTTTATTTTGCTGTATTTAATCATGAATATAACATACAGAACCCTATGTAATAATAGTTGTGATAATAAAACAATATCAAAAACAAAAATAACACATCATGCCTCGTATTTAACACAAATATTATTTTGACATCTCTGACTTGCCAACTTTTTAAACCAATTTTATTTTCACTTTCATAGTTTTATCTTCAACTGCTTGTAGTTTTAACTGTCTTGAGTGTGCTTAGAAATGGTTTTTACCTGCTTCTAGCCAAGTTTCTGATGTTTCTGTAGATACCAAACATGTCTATGTTTAACTCAAATAATGTAGAGTAATTAAAGTAGAAAACTAGGGGTTTGGGCTTAAGAGATGAGTGAACCAGTTGCGGGCTGGATGTGGCCCGCAGGCCGCCAGTTGAATAGCCCTGCAGTAGAAGTTCTTCTGCAAAATGGGCCACCTTCAACTCATGAACTCAGGATTAAGCCTGATCCGGCCCATTTCCCTCTCTAATTCACACCTTTATGCATGTGTGAGCAAGACATTTATCTTGTTAGCCAGTCAAACAAAAACCTAAACAACAGGGGTGGGAATCTTTTACTCACGATTTGATACTGATTTTTGGGGCCACAATTCGATTCAAAATCGATTTTTCATTCAAAACTGACAATGTGAGTGCATTTGTCATGTTTCTAAAGTGCTTGCACTCACGTTGTCAGTTTTGAATGAAAAATCGATTTTGCAATCTTCAAACCTCGCTCATCTCAAATTCTACGGACCCCGTGAGGGGATATGGGGGGAATTTTTTCTTTTGTGTTCCCTCGCAATACTTTTGCGTTACCTCGCAATATTGTTTTGTGTTCCCATGCAAAAGTTTGATTTGTATATGAACTGAATTAAACCAGACTTTTATTTTGAAATATCCGGTTACCAAAACAGGATGTGTCGCCACAAGTTCATGAAATTGACTTTGATGTTGCGTGGCTGCACTGTTAAAATATCGGTATATGACATACTTCCATGCGTGGCTGTGTGATATATTCATTCTGAAGCTGAGTTAAAGCAGTAGGCTAACTCGCTAATGGTAAACGTGTGAGTTTGTTAATAAACCGGCAGGCACAACAGTCATAAACTACTTTTGCGAGGGAACGCAAAAGGTATTGCGAGGTAACGCTATACTTTTGTGTGGGAACGCAAAAAGAAAAAAAATTCCCCTTGTCCCCTCGCAAGCTCAGTAAAACTCAGACTGATTCAGTAAAAAACAAAATGAGCCCAAATCTTTGCATTCAATGAAGACAGTGGTCAGTTGAATCTCTCTTTCCTCCAGTTTTGTAGTTTCCTCTTTGCTTTGGTGCTTTCTGCACATTCATATGTTCCAGAGCTGTGTGATGACGTCAGGACGTCCCATGTAGTTACAAAATGGAGGTTGACAGCCTTTGGATTTGCTTTATTTTTTTATTTATAAAAATCAATTTTGGGACATTTTAAATCAATTCTGAATCTTTGAAAATGAGAATCACGATTCTGTGAAACGATTTTTTGGTGCACCCCTACAGAACGACTCTCCACTGATGAGTGAGCTTAATCTGCACGTTAGTGTTTTACATAATGGAGCATTTCATGCAGTTTAAAGCCAGAAATATCATACTCTGTCATTTGAAATTAAAAACACTCCATGAAGAGAAGTACAGTTGCTTTGTTAATCTTGTTTTTTTWAATTCTAATTTAGTTTATTTTTACTTTTTGGATAGTTTTGGTGCTCATTTCAAATAGTTTGTCTAYTGCTGCCTAGCTGCACCGTAGCATGGCTTTATTGTCCTCCAGCCTTTTGGTGAAGCCGAGCTCTGAGGTTGGATGGCGCAGCCCTCCTTAGCCAGTCCTGAGTCATCGAGCTTCACCTGAAGACTTGATATTTATTCAGAAATGACTTGAGCGACACGATGTACATTTTGTAATGTTCCAATAGTTTCTTCTTTCCATTCCCAAAGGCCATAAMCAAAGAAGAAACCGAAGCCATTGCTGCGAGTTCTGTCCAGCTCTTGACCTCGGCTGTWAAAGATCTGGAGGGTCAGAATGTTGGGTCGCCCTCTGGCGCCAACCCCAGCTCCAGCTGCGAGGCTCTCTATGAGGCAGACGTGGCCTCGTTCTTATGGTCCGAGACGCCGGGRGACCTGTTGAGCGATGCAGCTTGGGTCAGTGTGGCCCAGCGGGGTCCTCARCAGCAAAGGAGTGGCCTGGCGATGAAGACGCAGGCACTTACACCCTGTGTTCAGAGCTTCTGCTCCTCCTTAGATGCAAAGCTGAAAACCAGACTTGATGACCTCCAGCACTACCTTCCCTCCCAAGACACAGGTAGGGCCGGTGATTTATTTATTTTTGGTCTTTAACAGATGGGTACCAACAAGTTTGTTCACGTGTGTAATGTCCAAAAGATATAAAAGTCTCCACACCTGTTAAAAATTATATTTTTTGTTGTAAAAAAGAAAACCATGATAAATCATTTCAAAATTAAGACATTCATACAAAATACAACTGAACTTTTGTGGGGCAGGGCCTATTTCCTCCACAGCACCTCCTACAATTATTCAAAAAAATTAGCCCCAAGCCGTGCTCGGACATCATGAAATCTGTAATTTGGTACACGTGTAATGTCTCAAGATCTAAAAAGAAATTCTCTTTGAGTGGTGGTGCATTCCCCACTGGAAGTCAGTCGTTTTGGATCAAAGATATCAATTTGTCTCTTTTCTTGCACATCTGAGCTAAATCCCCCTACAGCTCTGAACATGCTTCACATGCTGATGCCTCGCTGTTTGCACACGGTTAGCTCTAAATCACACATACATGATCCGATCTGCACCAGATTTGGTGTGCATCATCAGGGAGACCTGCTCCACAGGATCGCTTTAGTCCCATCTGTCCATCCCTCTGCTCACCTTATGAGATGATTTAAGTCAGGGATGTCCAAAGTGTATCCCGGGGGCCATTTATGGCCCCTGAACTGATTTTTTGTGGCCCCTGACCTCAGTTCAAAAATTATACTAATTTGTTTACAAATGTATCCTCCCAGCACAGCTGTTTGATGCAGATAGACTTTCTGTTTATTATTAGGGTAAATTTATCACAAAGTAAAATCTTAAAATTAAAAATAAATTGGCAACAATACCAATTATTTGTCTTTAAATAACCAGACTGGTAGCTTTTTCCACATCTATCTAGTGACTTCAACTGAAAAGCTGATTTTGCTGCACTCCAATCATGCTTTTAATTAATTTATTAAATTTGTCTGAGTACAGCAAGCATTTTCAACAAAAGAGTGGCCTAAATTTAGATTTTATTGATCAGAATTGACTAAATTGGGTTATTTTCCCCCAATTGAAACCTAGAAAATTGCAAAAAAAAATTCAATAAGGGAAACCTGCAAATTAATTAATCTAGATTAATTGACACATCCATTTCCAGCAACAAATCTGAATACTTTATTTGTTTAAAGGGATCCCTGATTAGTTGTAACATTAGACTTTATATGATAAACATATATTTTAAC
>NW_013952888.1:70168-77021 GCF_001266775.1 Austrofundulus limnaeus
GTGTTAAAATATATTTTAAAAAATTTACAAAACTAAACAGCCTACAGTATTTTTACAGTCTTTATTTTACAGTTAAAATAAATGTTTATCAAATAAAGTTTAATGTTACAACTATTAGTGGATCCCTTTAAAGTATTCAATGCTTAGTTTATTGTTGAGCAGGTAAAGGAAAAATATCTTTTGCCCTCAAGTTCTTCTGACTTTATGATTTTGGCCCATGTGACAAAATGTTTGGACACCCCTGATTTAAGTAATGAAGGCCAGTGATGAACAGTTGGTCACTACTGAATTGCGACGGGGGACATCAGTGACGATGAGCGACTGTCTTGTTTTTAATCACAAATAGCACTTTCTGTACATCCTGGATTATGTCCTGTAGGAATTGTCTTACATTTAGTCTAAAAATGGTGTTATGTGAAATTGGTGTTGGTGTAAAGGTTAAAATAATATTGTTTGACTGATAGTTTATGAAATTTGTCTTTTGGAATGAGGTTTGCGCAGACATTATTAGCACCATGACTTTGTATAGTTTACATTCTCCACAGTGAATACTAATAAATGCTATAATCTCCGATGCTTTGATTGGCAGGATCTGATTCCACCCCAGTCACGGTGTCAACCTCTGCGTCTTCATCATCTTCATCCTCATTTAATCGGTTCATGGACTCTCCGGCGGTGGAGGAGGCTTTGCGTGAGGGCTGTGTGGCCTGTGTTCGCCACATCCTGTCCTCGATCCGCTCTCAGCTGGACGCCGTGCCCGCCCACCTCAGCTCGGTGCTGTTTATGGCCAGGTTGTGTCAGTCCATGGGTGAACTCTGCCCCAGCCTGAAGCATTGCATCCTGGGAAGACAGAGCAGGGTTGAAGCGATCGCAAAGGCGACGCCACGGCARGGCAAGAAGCTGGGCAAATCCAGGGTCGCTGCAGAGGTCAGCCCTGCACAGGCGCAGTGGACAGGTCTGAAGGAGGAGCTTCTCAGCTGCAGCATGGAGGCGTACCGCATCTGGAGCTCCGCCCTGACCAAAGTCAGAACCTGTCCCCAACACCCTTGTTTCAAACGGGAACTTCACTTTGTCGTGTCTGTTGCTTTTCTGCCCACCAAACGCTGTCTGTGTTTGTTGTGTGACAGGGGCTAATGGGAAAGTTCGGGGCAGCGCTGCACGCTGAGTCTGCTGGTGCAATTCTGACAACCGCAACAAACTGGGAGGATCTGGAGATCCAAGAAGAAGCCGAATCTGGGAGCAGCGTTAAGTCTAATATCCGTCTCCCGGTGCAGGTCAGCAGCTCTCTCAGATCGGGACTGAACCTGGATCCCATCCTCCATAAAATATTTATCTTGTATCTCTCCTGTAGCCGTCCTGGTTCGTGCAGTCTCTGCTCTTCCAGCTCTGCGTGGAGACRAACAGGGTGGGGGGCCATGCTCTGCCACGGCCCACCCTGCAGGAGCTGCTGCAGGCCTGTCTCACTCAAGCTCTGGACCACTACCACAGTTTCACACAACGGGACCAGACCAAGGTAACTAAGTTTGGGTCCACTGAGATTTTAAATCACTGAGTGACTGAAAGAGTGTGTAAGGCTAAAATTAATCCAATGGAATAATGGAGGATATGAGAGTAAGACAAGGCAGCACGAGATCGAGAGAGGAAGGAGTAACCGAAAGGCAACATCAGATCATTAAAGATTATTTCTCATATTTTTTATGTTTTCTGGTGTTTTGATCAGGAAGGGGTCTTCCCACTGACTCAGAACAGAGCCCTGCAGTTGTTGTTTGACCTTCGTTACCTCAGCACCACGCTAAGCAGCAGACTGGAGCAGGGCAAGAGCTCCCACTGCCATCAAGACTCCAGGTAAGAATCCAACTTTCACATGCTGCTGTTGCTGTGCAGAGCTGGATCACAGAGAAATACACAGACCTACAGGGACAGGGGAGAATTAGTCTCATAATAAAGGTGGGAATGCTGAGTCAGCATTCGCACAATAGTTTTCCTGTTTATATTTTTTTTTCATAGTTTTATTTTTTGCAACTAAACTTCTTATGAATCTGTTTTAGATTTGTATTTTATTCCTGTTAAGCCTGTATGTAAAGCATCTTTACGTTCCTTAAAAAGAGTCTATATCAGGGGCGCCCAAACATTTTCCCCAAGAGGGCCAAAATGAGAATCTTTCCGGGGCTGCGGGCCAAATGCAGTAATWTAATACATGAAATACAAATACTGTTTTAGTAAAGTCCTTTATTTTGTAACGATTAAGCTAGCAGCCAGTTTGGTGGCCTGCTTTTGTTTTAGTCTGGGTACTTGGAGAAAATCTGCCATATCCTCAAGTAGCAAAGGTTCATGGGAAATTTCATAAATTGATAAAATATGAGTTTTTCTGGCCTTATAAAGTGTGCAAATCTACATGTGGGGTTAAATCTAATCTAAATATCACTTTTTGATTGTATTTCACATTTCATATTTAATCTTAATATATCAAAGATAACGTCAGAACCATGAGTGAAAACTATCTGTACCACAGCCCCTTATAGTTATTGAGCCAATGGCTGAAAAGACAAAGTGGAAATACTTTTTCTACATAAGATGACAGGTTACAACCTAGTAACAATGTCAACTGCTGGTGGGCCAAATCAAATGGCTTGGCGGGCCAAATTTGGCCCGCGGGCCCCACTTTGGGCTCCTCTGGTCTATATAATTCAAATGATTTATGATTATTAAACAGGGCCGCTCGATTATTAAAAAATTAACTAAGAGTTTGGATAAATATTGTGATCAGGAATCAGGATTAATAATATGAATTTGTAAATTGCGTTATTTGCAATAACTCTCTCATGGCCTTGAGATATATTTTATCCACTGAATATGGATGGGCTCCATGGGCTATTATTAAAGGAGGGTTATTATGTGTTTTCCAGGCACGTAGTTAAATTCTACACCACAATCTATTTAACTGAGTTACTTTCAGTTGTTATGAAAATGCTGTATATGTAAAAAATACAGTTGACTTTGCATCATAGCCGATCTTAAACGCCTTGAAATTGTCCCGTCTTTAAGAAACTCCTCTCATTTCAGACACTCCCACTTCARCACRTTTTCAAACAGGTGCTTCAGTCGCAGACTGAGCTCCAGGGAGGAGCTTTGTGTAAATAGGCGGTGCTTTGTACCAGCAAAAGTCTAGGCTGCTCCACGTGGCTACAGGACATTCAAGGATTTCTCAAACATGCATGAATGATTCAAAGCAACACTCTGAGTATGTTGTTGATGAGGGAATGACGTTGTAACATATTATAAAGGTTAAAAAGGTTGATTTTGCATAATAGCACCAACCCACCCCTAGAGTTTGAAATAAAAAAAAAAATCACAAAAAATAATTTAGTAACTGTATTTATTTAAGAAACAAAAATATTTACTTTAAGTACTTTAAGTTTGACGATTTTGGCCCATAAGTCAAAGCTTCTGATTTCCTGTAACTGACTATTGGAGTTGATACATACTTCCAGGTGTGTGTGTTTGTGTGAATGTCTGTGTGTGAATGTATGTGTACATGTTTTTACTACCTGGTAGGGACAGTTTTGACCATTTTCCTGGTGCACACATCCTGATGAGGACCCACTGTTCCTTAGGTCTGGGGACCCCTTACAAAGGCAAAAAAAAAATTCCGGGGACCCCTCATAAACCCCATGCTATTTTAAAAGATAATTTATTGTTATTTCAACCCTTAAATGCCATGGAAATATATACTGTATATTTATTAGGTTTCTTATGTTTGTTTTTAGTGCTGGGTAGGGCTGCCACGATTAGTCGATTAGTCGACGACTAATCGATTATTAAAATAATCGATGACTAATTTAATAATCGATTAATCACTTTCTTTTTCTTTTTTTTTGTTCTTTACTTTGTTATTCTCTCCAAACTGCTTTGACAACTTCCACTGCCACATCTGCCTTTCTGTCCTTGACACACGTGCAGTAGTAGTTACTGGGGTAGGCCGTGGACGTCACAAGACATTATACAGACAGGCTCTGGTATCATGGCTACCCAGCAACGGAGCTCAAAAATGTGGGATCATTTTAAGAAAATGAAAGAGAAACCTGTGCAATATCTGCAGAGCAGAACTTGCCTTCCACAGCAATTATTTTTAGTTAGCATATAGCTAAAATCTAACCATGGTTATATAATAGCAGCTGCATTCTGGCACGATAAGCTGTATGTTTTATATTCAATTAACGTATGATCTGATTAGTCGACTAATCGAAAAAATAATCGGTGATTAATCGATTATGAAAATAATCGTTTGTGGCAGCCCTAGTGCTGGGCGGTATGCTGGTTTGTACCGAATATCATTTTTTATTTTGCTATGATATGAATTTTTTGAATACCGACATTAAATAGCCTGAACACGTCTGGAACATTTCATCGCGGCCGCCAGTGAACTGTTTCCCAGGGAACACTTTTCTTCGCATCACCGCTATGTGCATTAGCATGCTAATATTGTTGGAGCAGCTTGTTGCAGCGGTGGGTGGCAATTCCGCTGTTTATATTGGCTGACGTTAAAAAAAATCCCATTTTCGCCATCGCTGAATGTAGTAAATACATCTTCAGTGATGTGCACAGTTAGATTTAACACGCGACATTAATATGGAGACGTGGAGATGCATGGAGACTTTAGCATGGTTCTATTGTGAAAAGCCCGGGGGAAGTAGTTTTGTAGTGGAACTGAGTTGACCGGTGTCCAAGGTGAGTTGTGCTGTTAATATTTATTAAATAACATAAAACAATAGACCCGATAATAATCTTTTAACCCTCCTCCTTCACGACCGGACCAAAATGCGTGACTACTGTCTCCAACCAGAAGGAGAAAAGACACAGAGGAGGGAAACAGCGACACAGACAGAGGTACAAGAAAAGAAAAAAGTTAATAAGCAGTTTTTGTACATTTTATTATCAGCTGACCTGTGATGAAAAGAAAAATACAGTGATATACCGTGAAACCGCTGTAAATGTTGAAAAAACTGTGATATAAAATTTTGGTCATACTGCCCAGCTCTATTTGTTTTATTAGTTCATTGTACTCCATGCATTTTTAAAAATAAAAACCAAATAAACAATTTAGTGAAATGTTTTGAGGACCCCCAAGATACCTCTCACGGACCCCCGGGGGTCCTGGGACCCCAGTTTGAGAACCTCTGCCTTTATAGAGACAAAAGCCAGGTGCGGGTCAGGGGTTAGGACTGAGTTTAGGTTAGGTTTAGGATAAGGGGGTCAGGGTTAGGCTATAGAAATGAATGGAAGTCAATGGCTCATCTGTAGCTCACAGGAGGCAGATTATATCAGAATATTTTCAGTAACAATTGTTTGTTGTCGATTGTCCTGTTTTTGTGATCGTTTGGAACAAGAATAGAAATTGAAATGACAGAATATCATTAAGAATGTCATTAGACGAACTCACTTTTAGCTGATTCTGCAAGTCATTCAGGATTCATGCTGCAGTTTTTGCAAAAAAGGCAGTTCCAATGTGTTTTTTTAATTTGCACGTGTACATCAAATTAAATGTATTGTTGCATGTTTGGGTCATTTTACATGTTTGTTTTCCACGTACAAATGTCTGTCTGTGCATGTAGAAAATAACTTTATAAACTTCAACAAAAAAAGTAAAGAAATGTCACAATGTCTAGTTTATTTATAAAGCGCTTTTAAAAACAGCTAAAAGCTGCATCAAAGTGTTGCACAGCAATCCACAAATATCACACAACCACAATAATTGTTAAAACTGCAAAATAAATTACAACCAACAATAGTAAGAACAGATAAATTACAATATTTACTCAACCTCCTTTACTTTCAACCACGTTGGGAGCGATGTTTTATATTTAATTGTTAAAATTTGGGTCACGTCTCTTCTAGGTTCCAGGAGATCTGTGATTGGTTGGAAAGATTCATCGACCCCTTTGATCTAGACGTGTTCACGCCCCCACTGAACGCTAACCTCAGCCGCCTGTCACAGAGGACCTCGGTACGTTACAGCTGCACACGTGAACAAAAGAAACATTTCTGCTGACTGCAGCTCACAGAAACGTGATGTGTGAAGACGTTGCTGATGTACAGCTGACTCAGCACGTGAGCCTGTGCTCTCTGACCATGTGTTTTAGGTGCTGCTGGGCCTGCTCACCGAGCCAGAGAAGCAGTTTACTTCACGGAGCAGCAACGTGAACTCCCAGGAACCTTACAACATCCTCCCATTGGCCAGCAGCCAGATCAGGTCAGAGGTCACCATCAAAGGCCTTTTGGAGAACTGGATTTTAATTCTGACAGGACTAATGAACTAGCTGCTGTCTGAAAACAGCTTCAGCCCATTTTAAACTTTAATGAATTAATCTGTGCACTGCCATCAGTTTCATATAACAGTTATTTACCTACAATTCTCTCAATGATTGCAAGCACAAACAGCAGCAGCAGCTGGTTGTAGCACTTCTACTACAGCCTGGGAGCACTTCCTGCAAGAATTTCATAATATTTAGGCTAAAATAACAATCTAAAATAAAAGTGACAACATTTTCAAGTTGAATACCAGCATTTACAGAAACTGCTATGATTTTTTTTTTATTTAAGATTAGTGTTGTTTTAAAACTGCATGAGTTCACTTTGGTAGTTATCAAGTTGTTTTAGGTTGTAAATATGGTCGGAGCCAGTGTGATGCATCTCTGTTCTGTGGTTAAAGGGATCCACGATTAGTTGTAACATTAGACTTTATTTAATAAACACATATTTTAACTGTAAAATAAAGACTGTAAAAATACTGTAGGATGTTTAGTTTTGTAAATTTTTTAAAATATATTTTAACACAGACAGAGCCATTTTATTT
>NW_013952888.1:77651-81719 GCF_001266775.1 Austrofundulus limnaeus
TGTAAATAAAATGGCCCCGTCCGTGTAATATATTTTTAAACTTTTAGTTTAAAAATTATAAAAACTGAATAGCCTACAGTATTTTTACAGTCTTTATTTTACAGTTAAAATATATGTTTATCATATAAAGTCTAATGTTACAACTAATCAGGGATCCCTTTAAAGATGATCCAATTCATCCATTTATCGTGATGCAATCCATACTTTAATTGATATAATTCACCATGTGATTCAGTTTGTTTTAAATTACAATGTTTTAGAAAACACAATTTTCACAATTTCAAGAATTGAGTTAGAGAGAGGTAGGTTAAAGATTTTAGCATTATTAACACGAGTTGAATTATTGTCAGATATTTGAGTCACATTTTCTCCGTGTTTCAAACACACAGCATATATCTCTAATGTTTTGGACTGATGAGTGATTAAGTATTAAAATGGGACCAGAAATCTTAGGGCTGGGCGATGTGGCTGAAAAACATGTTTCATATCAGTGAATATAGATTATTATTGATTAATTTTAGACAGCATCAGTTTGACTCTTGTAAAAGTTAAAAATATCTGTAATGCTGCCAAAGTTTTGACRTGACCTTTCCCCTTTTCTCCACAATTTCCTCTTGAGCTGTTGCACTCATTTTCTCCTTTCACTCGACGCCATTCCTTTTTTTTTTAAGTAGTTATGAGGCACAGTGGAGAAACATGAAACTGCGACTGCACATTACTCCAGGCTTTTAACTGTTGGGGTGTCGTATTGACACCCTCTTCGATTTTTAGATGCCTCATTTAAGTGCAACAGCATCCTAAATCAATAATGAATTTCATATTAACCGTATGATGGCGGACCGGTCCAGCAAGTTAGCGCTGTGTTGCTCGAACGTGCCGATAAGAGGGAGGAAGAAACCCCAGGTTACACATTTCAAAATAAAGGGCGAGCATTTTGTTTTTATGGGCATTTGTTGTCTATTAACAGCTTGAAGATTTTGATTTGAAGGTGAATCTCACCTTTTCCAGTGTTTAGCTAAAAGATCCTAGCTTATTTTACCAGAAAGTTATCAACTGTTAGCAGCTGATAAGAAGTGAAATTATCAATATTATATCGGAGGTGTTTTCTATTGATWTTGAACAGGTGTCCATCACAATATATATCATTATTGAATTATTGCCCAGCTCTGAATAATCCTCTGTGGCTGTTTGATGCTCTGCAGGTTCGGGTTGTTGCCTCTCAGCATGTCAAACACACGGAAATCAAAGTCATCGTTGGTTGGAGTGGATCCACCTCAGACCATGGTGAGTTCAGCAGCTTTTTTAACAAGCTTTTTACCTTATTTTGACTCGTGCTGCAGTTTGGGCTAGGTAAAGTATTGTCTGTTGAACCCTTCTCTCCTCCAGCATTTCTGAGTACACTAAGACCTCCCATCCCCACCAGGCAAGTTCACCAGTGTGACTTTGTGCTTGTTCTCTGGTTGGGGTTTGGATTCACTTTTGTGCATCTGCAGAGTGGAACTGCTTGATTAATTATTTTTTTTAAATTATTAATCATTACTGCTCTTGCAAACTTGCAGAGTGTTGAGTTTGTTCCTAATAATTTCCTGCTTTCTGCTTTTGTTAGTCAGGAGGGTTTCTGATCCAGTAGAGCCACTTCAGTGCACAGCAGCTGTGAGCCAGGAGATCTGTAACTGAATGGACCATGTTATAGTGGAAGTTTGGAGTCATTTAAATTTAACCAGTCACATGTTACTTTCCTCATAAGAAAACTCTTTTTGGCTTTATCCTGAGCAACCACCAATAATCCATCAGTTTAACTGAGAACTGCTCACAGCTCCTCCTGCTTCAAGGACAAGTTTCTTCTCTATAGTGGAAAACAATATAAAGTCCAAACGACTCCATTTTGAAGTGACTTTCCATAAAACAACTAATATTTCCAAAAGGAAACTTTTCTGAAATATTGCAACTGTTCTTTGAAGCTCCACTGACTCTGGGTTGCTGTGAGTCATCTCATTCAAGTGATCAACTCTCCTTTTCTTAGACATCTTGGCTTTACATGTGCTGCTACCAAACAAAACCATGAAGACAGGTGTTCTTTTCTCAGAGAGGGCTGGACTCTTATCTAATAAAACCAACAATGTTACTAATTTCATATGTCAGTGGTCATAATGTTTAAATATGGCTCGTTTGCATTTAAAAGCTTCTGGTGTAAAGAAGTGCATGCGTCTTTACACCAGTAGCTTGTGGTGTAAAGCATGCACTTCTCCTCCAGGAAACAAAGAAGTAGCCTCCTAAAGGAATATTTAGGCTATTTTGAATAATTGTAAAGGATATGAAAAATCACTATCTTACCTGTTCTAGATAGCTCTTTAAAGAGTTTGGAAAACTTGAAGACTGACAAGGTAATGGCTAATCTGAACACATTCAAGACTGCGACTCTGTTGTCTTCAACCAGCTTCAATCTCCACAACCTTCCTCCTGGAAGAACGGTCAAAAATCCCCATAAACACACTCCTAAACCTTGTGGACAGCCTTCAGAAGAGTTGAAGCTGTTCTAGCTGCAAAGGGTGGACCAATGTCATATTGAACCCTATGGATTAGGGATGGGATGTCACTTAAGCTCATATGTGAGTCAAGGCAAGTGAGCGAATACTTTTGGCTTTTGGATTGAGAGCTCCACAATCATTGGCTGACTTTAAAAAAGGCTTGAAGACCTTTCTTTTTAATCAAGCCTATTCTGCCTCTGCATGATCTTACCACTGGTTTTAATTACTTTTAACATAGCTTGGAAGTTATTTGTTTTGTAGCAGTTTGAGATTTTTGTTAATGAAAAGTGCGTACAAATTATTATTATTATTATTATTATTATTATTATTATTATTATTATTATTATTATTATTATTATTATTATTATTACTATTATTATTATAGTGTATAAGCCAATTACAATTACAATGGGTTCTTGTGTGTGAATCCTCTCCTGGGCACGTGTGAACAGTCTTGTTATCAGTTACGTAACTCATCAGATCTATCAGAACTGAAATGTATTTTCCCAAACTGAGGTTGTTCAAAGAGCTGTCAACAATAGGTACGATATTAACAACTTTTGCACAAAAACCTGCTTCAAAATGGCCAAAATATCTTTTTATACTACCATGAGCCTGCATGTCTTATATTGTATTAAGTCTACATCTAAAAAAAGATTTTATACTAACATGGGAAGTTTTGAGCATTAAGGCAGGATTAACACACCGTCTTTTTTCTTTTGATTTTKTTTGCCAGAAGTCTGTTTTATTTTCAGTGCTGTTTAAAACCAAATCGTCAGTGTGTGAGGTGTGTCCTGTGAACTGTGGCAAGTCAGGGCTAAAAGACTTCAGATGTATACTGTACTGTCAGGACATCTGGATCCAGTGTAACCAATCATTCTTCAGCTGATCAGCTACAGCACTGTCTGGCTCTGTAGAAGCAAACTCAAAAGAAATCAGCAATGATACTATACATTTGCACAGCACTTTAAATAAACTTTGCTATCGGTATTCTCAAGGAGAACTGGAGCCAAGACTTGCCTTGAGCCTGATCCAGGATTCTCAGACATCATTCTGGTTCTTAGATAACATTTACCGATATTGTCCTGATGAATCTCAATAATTCAGGTAAAAGAAATCTTTAAAAAAATGCTGAGTAAGTCCTCAGGATGAGTTCTCCTTTGTTGAAAATGATTCATATCTTCTCCAAGAGACTTCTTCAGTCTGAGGAGTTACAGGTAAATTTAGCCTTATAAGCACTGCTTTCACATGGTGGACATACAAGTTTAACGATGACAATCAAAAATGTTTGTTCTCATATAAAAGAGAAACATCAGCCTAATGTTTGTTAGTGCTCTGGTTTAGGGCTGCACCGATTAATCGACAACTAATCGATTATTAAAATAATCGATGACTAATTTAATAATCGATTAATCGTTTTCATTTTTTGTTCTTTACTTTGTTTTGCTTACCAAACTGCTTTGACACCTTCCACTGCCACATCTGCCTTTCTGTCCTTGACACACATGCACAGTAGTGGTAACTGGGGTAGGCCGTGGAC
>NW_013952888.1:82952-84505 GCF_001266775.1 Austrofundulus limnaeus
TAAATAAATGTTTATTATAGTTTTTCCAGGAGTGACTTGAATTTTGCATGATTTAGTTTATTTGTTAAATTGTTAACATCTTGCACTATATTTCTTTTASTTGAATTTTATATGCTTTGGTTGAGATTTTATATTGATGTTAAATCTTTTAAGCTTGTTTTCTGTTAAAGAATTGACTCTAGAGTGCACATTTTGTGTCCATGAAAAAACTATTACAGATAATATTACAATATTAAAGAACAGTTCTCGTTAATTTGTGGATATGAATGTAGGGTATACATTTAATCCACTTTATTTCATTGATTCTGACTCAACAACTTCTATGCTTAAAGTGAATTTACATGATATTAAACCTGTTTATTGGTAACATTCTGTGGTAGCAGTAGGTAATTGCGGAAATGTGGAGGAAATTGGTACTGGAAAGTCCTTGAAAGGTCCTTGAATTTGATGTTGACCAACTTGTGGGAACCCTGAACTCTGTTTCACTGTATAACCGTGTTCATGTAAAGCTGTCACTAAAGGTGGTGGGTGATGTGCGTTCCTTCAAGACATATTTCTTTACATTTTTATTTATGACTGTTAAAATAAAGTCCAATCAAAGCTGAAATAACACTAAGCTACAGAACTGAACTGTAGAAGTCAGAGTGATGTACATCACTGAACAACACAAGTGACTGTCCTCATGTCTCCTTCCTTTAACAGCCTCTTCAGTCTGCATCAGCAGGAAGTGAGGACAGCTTCCGTCCAGGCAGCCTCTTCAGACAGCTCGCTGATCAGGACGAAGACTCTCAGTCATCATCTCTTTTTAAACTTAGCTGGCTGTCTGGCATCGCCAAATAACACTTTGTTGCTTTTTATTGCCTTTGCAGAGACTTTATATAAAAACACCACATACAATAAACAGCCTTTCCAGAAATGCAGCCTGTGTTTGATTTACTCATGTCTGACACTAACAACAGTTTGTAAATGCACTCTGTCTCCCCATTGCATTAGTAATGTGTTACTAAACACCCACCACAGAAAGGCATGCCTCAGTGTGTGTGTGTGTGTGTGTGTGTGTGTGTGTTGTGTGTGTTACCAAAACAACTGATGAACCTTTGAACAAATTGTAATGAAACTTGAAAGAAGTAATCACTGGATGTACATTTACAACTGAATAAATTACGGAGTTTATTCAAGATGCGTGGCATGACAGAGTGCCCATAAAAAATAAAATAAATTTAACTCACATTTATAGCTTAGTGTGGTAGTAGGCAGGGGGGAATGTAGTTTTTCCCAGTATAATGACAAAAATAAAGTCATTGGCTGTCCCATTGCAAGCAGCATTTTTATTTTATTTTTTGTCTGTTTTATAGTTATTTATGTATTTAATGACTAACCTCTTTAGAACCTGCATCCTGATATTATGGATATTTGTTTTGAACTCATTTTCCTTATTTACAGGGACAAGGTTTTAAATTTAATTTTTTTAATTTATGTAAAATACACTCCTGATCAAAATCTTAAGACCAGTCAAAAAAGTGCAAGAATTTGCATTTTGCACTATTGGATCT
>NW_013952888.1:85181-89545 GCF_001266775.1 Austrofundulus limnaeus
GTCCTGATGGCTTCCAACATTACTGGCATGACAAGGAGATCCCACCTGAGAAACAGCAGCTGGCTATGTGGAGATGTTGCAGCGGACATCCCTCATGACTGAGGGCCCTCGTCTGTGTGGTAATGATTGGGTTTTTCAACAGGACAATGCTGCAGTTCACAATGCCCGCCTGACAAAGGAGTTCTTCCAAGACAATAACATCACTGTTTTGGACCATCCTGCATGTTCCCCGGATCTAAACCCAACTGAGAACATTTGGGGATGGATGGCAAGGGAAGTTTACAAAAATGGACATCAGTTCCAGACAGTGGATGSCCTTCATGAAGCCATCTTCAACACTTGGAGCAACGTTCCCACTAGCCTCCTGGAAACACTGGCATCAAGCATGCCTAAACCATTGTTTGAAGTCATCAACAAGAACGGTGGAGCTACTCATTACTGAGTCCTTTTTTTGACACTTTGATTTCTGTTTTGGGGGGTTTTCGGGTTTTTTTTTAGCTATGGTCTTAAACTTTTGATCAGCTGAAAAAATCATGTTTGAGTGTAAATGCAGTTTTCAGAAAATTCCCTGCTCAAAAGTTCTTGTCTCTTACGCTGATTTCTTCTTTTAACATTGTGAAGCTCTACTTAGAACCTTGTTAAGATCCAATAGTGCAAAATGCAAATTCTTGCACTTTTTTGACTGGTCTTAAGATTTTGATCAGTATGTTTAACTCCCCCTGTCTGTCCCAAAGTGACTGCTGGATATGGGCATTTTTAAAACTATTTTTAAAATATATAAGGTTCTAATAATCCTAATAGCTAAGGGAAGTTAAAGTGAGCACAACAAAAGCTTGTGATTCACATGGATAAAACTGGCAGGGCCACCATTTTTTTAGGGATGGGGACATTGCCCCTCTTGGCCACCCCCACTTGTGGTGCCCTTGGTGAATGCTGTTTTGTTTGTATTTTCATTGATAATGTGTGAGAGTGAAATGTTTTACCTTCACATTTAATTTCCTTTTGTATTTTTTTTCACTTTATGTGAGAGAAAGCAGGTGCCCAATGTGTCTGCCTTTCATTGGCCAGTTTAACAGATCAGAACTGTAGGTTGGACGAGTTTATAATCAGACTTCACTCATCCTCCTCACTACTTCCTCTTCCAGCAAACATGAAGATAAATTTACTCTGCATTCCTTCTTTTAGACTCTAATGAATATAACCTTAAACTGTATGAAAGTCATCTAGCAAAACAAAGGCTTTGCTAGATGACCTTTGCTGCTCCAGAAACAACTGGATTTTATGACAACAAACTTTCCACCTTTTTGTACATATTGGAGCTACAATTAATCAGCATTTAGTCATGTTGAAGTTTATTAATTGAATTTTGAGCTACTGAAGTCTTCCATCCAAGGATCTGAGCAACGAAACTGATGATCCTTAAAAGGACTGTTGGACACAGGTCGACCAGAACTGTCCTAATCGTTCCTGCAAAGCTATGATTCCCAGGAGCTACTGTCCTAACTGAGCATGGTTTCTTATTCATCCGGGAGAGTTTTCAGCCTGTGCACGTGCCAAGAACAATCACCAACTGGACTCAGGACAGTGACTGCATTCGATAACATTTTTCCACATCATGGTCAGCTCTGCGGTTTCTGGTTCACGACCGTAATAACATAATTTATTCATTTGTCTGAGGTTGGTAACAGACTCATTAGTATGTAAGCATTTCTTTATTTTGTTTTCTAAAACATTAGCTTAAAACAGAACAGTTTACAGAAACAATAATTTTCTTATCTTGGCATCTGAACATCCTTTTCACAATCCAGCAAGTTAATCGCATATTTGCCATAAAGTTTCATGTCTTTATAATCCATCCCTTCATTTGTAAATATACTTTTTATACTCAAGGTTGTCTTTCAGTTTATTTTATGTCTTTTTAGGGCCCTTCAGCTTGAGAACTGTAAGAGTGACAAACATAAAGCGAGCTAAGTCTAACTTTCACTGTTAGTATTTCTATGCTCCTTTATCTGTTGTTCAAACTACTTTTTCCTGTCTATTTTGCTCATCACAGCTTTGACATCAACCGGAACGGCGGCAGCAGCAGCCTTGGTCTTCTCCTCCTCCTCTTGTTGCCAGAGGATGATGGGATGAATGCCTGGGCTCCGATTTCGAGCATTTTGCTCCAGCTGGGCTGGGCTGGAATAGAAACAGTGACACGACAGGCTTAAAGTGGGACTGTTAGAGGTCCCTGAACAGAGGTCAGAGGAAGATTACAAAACACATCTGCAACCACCTGCTGTTTGTGAGAAGATTAAAAAAAACAGCAATTTCATAACACCACAACAATCAAGTGTCAAATTTTCTAATGAATTTTTAAAATGGTCGTAATCAGATTATTTTCAGTCCAGTCCTTGAACACTGATTTTTTAAAATACACTACACATTCTTGTTTCTACTTRGCGATCTAGGCTATTTTTGACAATCTGATTGTGTAATTATCTATGTACCACGATTAAACTGTGATTAATTGGTATTCATTCTGCTTTGAATGATCCTGTCACGGCTCATCTTATTCTGTCTGTGTGTTTGTTAGCTGATACCTTTTACTTTATACCAGTATCTCAAACAGATGAAGTTGTGGCTATTTTGGTGTTTGCTGATGTTGATCAGTTGTGTTGGCCACCTTGCTTTGGATTTATTTCAACAGCTGTAGATGAACAGTGATTATTTTCTGAGAGTTTTATTAAAATCTGTTCAGTAATTTGAGAAGAATTTTGCTAACAAACATTAACCCCCCAAAATATAGTTTTTTTTGCCATAATAAGATAATTTTGAAATTAATGGCAGCAACACATCACAAAAAAAAGTTGTTCCAAGAACTATCCAGAAATGTTGTCATCCTCTGTACTAAAAAGACTCATCTGATTTTTATCATTACAAAAGCCTGTCCTTTCTGACGATATGAGAGGCCATTAGTGCGTATGGCACGGGCAGTTTACACATTTGGAAAGACATCATCAATACAGAAAAGTGAATCCAGGTTTTTAAACAACATATGCTTCCAAAACATCAAACATGTTTTTAAGATGTGCTGCGATCAAATTCAGATATTTTCATTTTCCCCTAAATATTGGGCAATTTCTTAATTTACAGATTTCTTAATTTAGTAATTATTGAATTTCCCTTTAGGATCTATAAAGTATTTTTGAACTGAATTTAAGTGAATTTAAACACTTGAAATATCTATTGTGTTCTATTATGTATAAAATATGGGTTTATAAAATTTGCAAATCATTGCATTCTTCTCTTTTCCTTTGTAAATATATATTAGGCTACACGGTTTTTATCTTCAGCATTGAGATGATAAAAAACACCAAAGAGAACAGAGTTTTGAAGGCATAAAATATTGTTTTGTAATTGCACTGATTTGGATTTTCAGATAAGATGCAGCATTTCCAACTTCAACTTACTGAACTGTACACACCTGAAGTTATGGGGTTCAGGGTTCAGTGCCTTTTTCTGGATGTCTTTGTACGTTGGTGACTTGAGGTAACGGAAGAAAGTGTCCTGTGTTGATAAAAAAATATATAAAATATTTGTGTTGGTTGACTGGTGAAGTAACACAGACCGTGTTAGTGCCACAGTTTTTCCACCCACACAGACTGTGAACATGTAATCATGTCCATAAATAAGTTAAGAATATAAAAAAGATAAACCTGCCAGTCCTAGCTAGTTCTTGATGTAGAACAAAAGGCACCTTTTTCATGAGCATGAAGACGTGTGTCTGAGCTGCTTCCAGGACGTATCGGTGAGGATGATCCAGGCCTTTCACAGTCAGACCCATCGTCCGGCCATCAATGTTGATCCAGCGGGGGGCTCCAGGGGCCAGAAAGGTCCTGGATACACAGACACGTCAATATGAAAAAACATGGCTCAAAGTCTTGTGACGCAGCATAAACTACTTCCTGTTCAGAACATTGTATATGTACAGTATTTATGTCTTGCTGACTGGTCTTTTGTTTCCAAATGTTTCTGTTTTTCAACATAATAAAATCAAACATCTTTTATATTAAGCCCATGTGAATTTGACACACTCACACAAGCACACAAGTTTAATGCTGAACAAACCAGTGAATAAAAGTGAAAACAACAAATAACCTTCTCTGTTCTGTTTATGAATATGAAAAGCCTATCATTGAGATCAGCATTTGTACTCATGGGGACCGGACGTTGGTTCCCATGAGGAGTATTGGGTCCACACAAGGCTGTGTTTGTCTGGAAAATGGTCTCCATGATGTAGCAAAAATGTACACACACACACACACACACACACACACACACACACACACACACACACACACACACACACACACACACACACA
>NW_013952888.1:92183-94508 GCF_001266775.1 Austrofundulus limnaeus
CTTTTACCCATCATCAGATGGTTCTTGTGTGATACCTGGCCATCATTTGGGACTGAACCAGCTGATATTAACTTGCACTGACAAGGGGCAGGCTTGCGTTCTAATTACTGAGAGAGTTCAGCTGGTGTGTTGCCTTTCCGTGCCTTTTTACACCTCCCTTTCGTCATGTGTTCAATACTTTTTCCCTGTGCCATTCCACATTATTATAAATAACTTAATTTCTGGACATTTATGGTTTGATTTCTTTGTAGATATGGATCACTTGGGTTGTTACCGACATTTGGTGAAAATTTCATGTCAGCACCTCTAGTAATATATTTACTGAGAAAAATGGTGACGTGTTCAATACTTATTTTACCCGCTGTATTTATGCATGTCCAAACAAATAAATAAATACACTTAAAATGCACCAATTAATTTAAAAAATGAGAACTTAACCTCATGTTTTATCATTTATTTGACCTTCCTATTTATTTATATATTATATACTTCTCAATCCCACCAGCACGTCTTCCCATGAGGAAGCAGAGCCTGGGGACCCTGGGTCAGACTCTCCAGTGGTTAAAAAGATCCTCAGTGGCAGGGCGTCGGGGGTGGATGAGATCCACCCGGAGTTCCTTAAGGCTTTGGATGTTGTGGGGTTGCGTTGGTTGACACAACTCTACAATATTGCGTGGACATTGGGGGCAGATCCTCTGGATAGGCAGACCGGGGTGGTGGTCCCCCTATATCAAAAGGGGGACCGCAGAGTGTGTTCCAACTATAGTGGGGATCACACTTCTGAGCCTCCCTGGTAAGGTCTATTCAGGGGTTCTAGAGCGGATGGTCCATCGGATAGTCGAATCTCAGATTCAGGAAGAGTAGTGTGGTTTTTGTCCTGGTCATGGAACAGCGGACCAGCTCTACACCCTCAGCAGGGTCCTGGAGGGTGCATGGAAGTTCGCCCAACCAGTCCACATGTGTTTTGTGGACTTGGAGAAGGCATTCGACCGTGTCCCTCTGGGACTCCTGTGGGGGGTACCAGGCCTGTTGATACGGGCTGTTAGGTCCCTATACAAYCGGTGCCAGAGCTTGGTCCGCATTGCTGATAGTAAGTCGGACTCGTTTCCAGTGAGAGTTGGACTCTGCCAAGGTTGCCCTTCGTCACAGATTCTGTTCATAACTTTTATGAACAGAATTTCTAGGCGCAGCCAAGGTGTTGAGGGGATCCTTTTTGGTGACCTTAGGATCACAACTCTGCTTTTTGCAGATGATGTGGTCCTATTGGCTTCATCAGATCGTAATCTTCAGCTCTCATTGGAGCAGTTCGCAGCCAAGAGTGAAGCGGCCGGGATGAGGATCAGTGCTTCCAAATCCGAGACCATGGTCTTGAGCTGGAAAAGGGTAGGGTGCCTTCTCTGGGTCAGGGAAGAGTTCCTGCCCCAAGTGGATGAGTTTAAGTATCTCGGTGTCTTGTTCACGAATGAGGGAAGAATGGAGCGGGAGATCGACAGGCGGATTGGTGCTGCATCTGCAGCGATGTGGGCGCTGTACCGGTCTGTCGTGATGAAGTGAGAGCTGAGCCAGAAGGCAAAGCTCTCGATTTACCAGTTGGTCTACATTCCTACCCTCATCTTTGGTCACGAGCTTTGGGTAATGACCGAAAGAACGAGATCACAGATACAAGCGGCTGAAACGAGTTTCCTCCACAGGGTGTCTGGGCTCTCCCTTAGAGATAGGGTGAGAAGCTCAGTCATCCGGGAGGGATTCAGAGTAGAGCCACTGCTCCTCCATGTCGAGAGGAGCCAGTTGATGTGGTTCGGGTTAGGATGCCTCATGGACGTCTCCTGGACGCCTCCCTGCGCTGCACCGTGCAGAACTTTTCCTCCACGCTCTCTTAACAGATGAAAAAGGAGGCAAACAGCAGACATTGCTTCACAAAAAATAAAAATAAAAAGCACGTATTGCTTCATCTGCAGGCTGCAGCTCAACCGAGGAGTAACGGTGTCTCTACTGTTATTAAAAGCTGACACAGGTCCGTCCTGAGCACACAGAGGAGCGTTGTTTACGTTTGTAACACGGAAGTAGAGCTGACAGTTTACAACACTGTGCAAGTCCGGACTTTTATTCTGAATAAAACTCTGGTGCATGTAAACACTTTTCATGATCGGAGTGTGTCCATGTAAACAGTACATTCGGATTATTTAATCTGAATACATTTCAATCCGATTAAAACATTTTGTGCATGTAGACATAGCTGGTATAATTTTACTTATTAAAGCTCATAATCTTACCACTTGAAACATCACTAGCCCTGAAGCTGCTGGTAGACATCGCGGTTGGAAT
>NW_013952888.1:95468-97493 GCF_001266775.1 Austrofundulus limnaeus
CAGTACCACTGCTCTACCCATATGAGCAGCAAAAAGACGTTTTTAGACCAAATATTACAGATTTAATCAAATACACACAAAAACATCAAAATTAGCGCAGAAACAGTACTATATAACATTTTAGACACATTCTAGACAGTTTATCAGCTAAAAAAAGTTAATTTTGGGGTAAGTTACTCTTTCAATGACCCTGACTGAAATGTAAAGCAGAATAACTTACCACTGAACTCCTTCTTGAGGAATATCTTGAAATCATCCCGGCCTCGCAGGTCTGTCAGGAGCTCAAACAAGCTGAAGGACCAGCGCTCCACTCGCATCTTAGTGGGAACTTCAACTCTGAAAGCAGATACAGCAACATGGTAGTCCTGATCGAGTCTAATTTTTTTATTTTTATTTAATTTTTTTGGTGAATGCAATGCTCCTCTTCCACAAATTCAGATTCAGAAACAAGGCTGTTCCTGCAGGGTACACAGTCCTCACCTCTCACAACATGGCTGCTCACTCCAACCATGACAAGTCACGTGATAACACCTCTAGTGAATATAACTCATTTCCTTCTTTGGTGACTCAAGGCCCGTTTTGSTTCCAATCATCACAAAGGAAATGACCCCCCAATGTCTGTGCTTGTTTCACCTGTAGACAGTTTGTTCAGAATATATTTTTCCCTCAGGTCACTTGGGACCCATCAGCTGATGAACCGTATACATGGATTTTAAAAACTTCAACCTCATTTAATTAGGAGGTCAAATTGAAAGAAATTTACAGTCACCTGTACATAATTTAGTGTTGTTTTTGAATTAAATTGGAAAAAGATCTGCAGGAGCTCTGCAATGTGTCTTACTCTAGTGATCTTATCCAGCAGGGTTGTCAGATCTGACTGACAGTTTCCAAYCCAAACACAACATAAAACTTGCCAAACTAAAAAGAAAAAACAGGCCAAATCTCATCCTCCACCTCCATTGAAACTCGTGTTAAAGACACGCATAATAAAGACTGTCATRAGGACACATCTGCACTGAATCAGGTACTTAGAGAGACACTTCTTTAGAATGAAAACTTGTAAATAAAGAAACAGATTGAGAGTGTCTGTAGGTATCTGGGATAGCTGCAAGCATATGCATAACAAAAGTCAAATAGCCCTCGGATTGTTTGGCAGAAGGAGGGTCTATGTCCTCATGGTCTCAGAATGCCAATCTCTTCCTTATTTGGTGCATTTACAGTTTACATTAACCAAAACCATTTTACAGTGATATTTTGATATAACTGTCTTGTGAATACTTTCCAAAAAAATTACCAAATGTGATGAAAAACAGCCCCAATTTTAACAATCCAGCTCAACGTGTTCCAAAGAAGCCCAATTTGGCAGAAACCTGTCCAGTCTGGCAACACTGCTCCCCAGCAGTGCGGGCAGCACTAATTTAAAAATTAGTTGTACTAACCATAAAGCACTACCTCAAATATTTAGGTCCACTAATCCTAAAGCACTAATGCACTGAAACATTTAGCAAAAGCTATTTCTAAAATACTAATATAGCTGACCTAATCAGGAAATTAGTTCCCCTATTAGTGCTTTAGTACTTTAGAGGAATTGTACCGACCACTGCTCCCCAGTTTGGGGTTTTTAAAAACTACATCTGTCGTACAAGTGTTTCTGAATAAATATAATATTATTTAATAAAAATACATTTGAAAACAACCAAACACCAATTAAAAGTAAATTGTGGTCTTACCTCCTTACGTTAAGAGTCCAGTATGCATCATGGTCTGTTTGCCAGGGATTACTGGGCTGACATGAAGCCAAGAAAGGGTCGTGGTTTTTGTAGGTTGTAATGTATTTGACCAACCTGCAGAGACAAACGCATTATAAAATCTTTCTATGYCAACAACAATGTCTTGTTGATTCTCACAACTACTCTGTCAGTTCTGGCCTACCAGTATTTATGAATTAATGACTGCTAAATTGTTGTAAGCACATTCTGGTGAAGGGCGATAACAGCCTCTGTTGCTTGCTGCCATTAGTTAGAC
>NW_013952888.1:99486-103325 GCF_001266775.1 Austrofundulus limnaeus
TGGGCATGTTTTTTATGAGAGTATAACATTATAACATGATATAAAACTCAAAAAAGTTGATTTTACATGATATTGCCCCTTTAAGTAATCTTTATCAGAAAAGCACAAGACATCCTTTAACACTGCCTCAGGTTTTCTATGAGAAGGCACAAGAAACACTTACGCTCCGAGGGACACGCTAGATTTGACCCTTGGCCTCATGATGGCTTGTTGGTAGAACACGTTCTAGAGAAAAAAAAAAGAACACAAATATTTTTGCATTTGAAAAACACTATGTCCAGTATTGCAAAAGTAATTTAAACTATGTACCTATTTTTTTTCTTATAGATGTAAAAATGAACGACTGTGTCAGAGTTGACACATTAAAACATCAAAGTGTTATGACAGATGTTTGAGTTACCATTCTTTAATTATTGTTAACATAAGTAAAGATGAGAACATTTTAAAATGTAAAAGTAYTTTCAGGCAGGCTTACCACACGTCTGTATTGATCAAAGGTGATTTTCTGTGGAGGAGGAAAATTAAAAAGTGTATTTTACTGGTAAGATTAGGCTTTTGAACATATGACTATGAAACCATCATAATACAGAGAAACAGCAGCTCTTCTGCATTTATGATACARCTACAGTCATAGCAAAAAATAAATTCAATTATTAGAAAAAATATAAACACTGTATCTTATTTCACAGAAATAGCAAGTCACACTCAGTTAAAATTCSCTTAACACAGGTCTTTCAACATTTCATAGGTTTTTACCTTTTTTTAATTAAATTGGCTTTAGAGGTGACTTATATGTTTTCTTCTGTCAGGATATAGTTTCATAAGTATGGGCAAGAGAAAGTCTACCAATGTTAGGGTTTCCTGTATGAGGACAAAATTAAATGGTTTTCTTTTTACCAGGTTAAAAAAAATCTAATCTCAAGTGGACAAAATTACAAAACYGATTCCACCAAATCATTGTTGAATTACTAAAATCACAATGGAAAAGCTGTGTGAAAAACTGGTTTCAACCCCTGATCCAGCAGCTTGTGAAATCATTTTCAGCTATAACTTTCAGTAACTTTATCTGATCATTTTAATCTTGTCCTGATACAGACTATGGAGTGAAGAAAGATACAGACTGAGGAAAAGGGGACATTTTTTCAACATGACTGCAACAGCASACAGAAAAGTAACTAACCCCATCAACCGGTCTTCCCTTCAAGATTTGGTGTTACTCAATAGTACAAAGTTTTAGACACAGGTTTCAAAATCAATATTTTCAAAATTGTATTCGTTTAAAAATTAGTATACATTATTGAGTATTGGTGTAATAATTACTGCAAAAATAAACRGCAAGGTGCAGAAATAATGTTCAAAGATGTAATATATGGGGTGCCATTTGTAAAGCGACTTGTGCTAAAAAAATAACAGTTCAATTTTTTCACATTTAGCTTCAATCACTGTTCAAAAAAGTTGTGTAGATTTTCTCATGTCACCTTTTAGCACATTTAAATAGGTAAATGCTAAATGTTAACTGTAAATCTTAAGTGTTAAATTTTAAATACTAAATGTTAAATGTAAATCTTAAATGTTAAATCTAAATGCTAAATATTAAATCTAAATCCTAAATGGTAAAACTAAAAGCTAAATGCTAAATGTTAAATGTAAATCTTAAATGTTAAATCTAAATGCTAAATATTAAATGTAAATCTTAAATGTTAAATCTAAATCCTAAATGTTAAATATAAATCTTAAATGTTAAATCTAAATCTTGAATCTGAATCAAGCTTTTATTTTGGTACTTCCATTTACAGGTATAAAAAAAATCTACATATTAGCTCAATATTTGGTTTCAGCATTTAAGATTTAGATTTAACATTTAAGATTTAGATTTAAATTTAGCATTTAGATTTTACCTTTAGATTTAACTATATAAATGTGCTATCAGGTGACATGAGAAAATAAACAYCATTGAACAGACTTTGAAGCTAAAAGTGAAAAAACTTGAAATGTTATTTTTAAGCACAAGTCGCTTTACAAATGGCACCCTATAGTAGAAAAGATAATTCTACATGCTATAGCACATTACCAGATAACCACAGTTGGGTCTAAAGGTTCTTGTTTTTTTATTATTATTCTTTTGTTTTGTTATTCCTCTGAATGTCATTCAAACATGATGTATCAAGTTCAACATTTTTAATCAWGTAATTTGGTTTCTGACCTAGATGTAGTGGAGATCCTAAAATGTATTTTGTTTTGCATGTTTTGTATTAATTAAACTTTGATTATTTGTTGCTTTTTAAAAAACACAATATAATACTTTTTTTGATTTATGTTGAGATTTTGGACCTTTGAACCCCACTGTGTACAGATACAAACACTCATTTGTCTCATCAGATGAAGATGGCTGCATGAAAGAAGAAGAAAACAAAACAAGAAAGAGAATTAAAAATAAATTTTTTTCCTAATAACAGCTTCTTCATAAATATACAAAACATCAAATGAAGTAATTTTATTCTTAAAACTTAAAACTACAGAAAGCAGCATTCAAGACCACCACAGGGATGAGGGGTAGTACATGTTTACTGACCTGTTACCTCTTCTACATTTGGGTCAACAAGTCGATCCGGGCCACAATCCAAAGCACTCTGGGTGTAGCGCTGGACATGCACAAGACATATRCAAACTAAATACACAGTTTGTAAARCCCCTGCAATAGATWTACACTGGAATGGCTTTCCAAAGCACAGCTATTAACAAGGCAAGASTTTGTGCCACCATCTTTCTCTAGACTAGTCTGCTAATTACTGTGGAACAAGGTGATGAAGGTAAACCTACAGTATACAGAAAATATATAAACTGAAAATTTATCATCAGTATTACACATTTTCCTCAAGAACAGCTATTAGTCTACCAATCTGTTTGAGCTATTTTATAGCTAAATGTGTTAAAATTTTTAGTGTTATATGCTGGTGAAGATTCTCAATCATCAAGGGCTTGATCAATTTAAAAGAAATTGCAAAATAAAACAGCTGTACTGAAGCTGAAGACATTTTGTCGACCAGTCTGTAATACTGCAGATGCTCCAAAGATCCCTTTAGTCTCACACTCCATTCTCCCTCACCTGTGAACAAAACCCCCAAGATACTTGAACTCCTCCATTTGTGGTGTCCTCATCCCGAACCCAAGAGAAAAATCCATCTTTTTCCAACTGAGGACTATGGTCTCAGATTTGGAGGGGCTGATCCTTGTCCCATCTGCTTCACGCATGCCCCCTTAATTTTTTTTACATATTTACTGGAGTCACTTGCACTCAGACATGATCAAATTTTAATTGTTGGGGATTTTAATATTCACACTCACTGTCAGTCTGGACCGATAGGAAAATACTTTTTTGCTCTTRTTAACTCTTTTAATTTTACTTAGTGGGTCCAGGGTTATACCCATGTTAAAGAACATCCCTTAGTTTTACTTTGTCTTATGGTTTGGACATTTGTATCATATAAATCAAAGACTGTGGGATATCAGACAATTTCCCTGTCCTGTTTGATGATGTGGTGTGTGATGTGGAGTCGGACAGACAGACCAGTTTGCACAGTCTAGTACAGCTATCTTTATTGCATTGTCTTCCTTTAATTTCTTTAGCCTTACTCTGACCCTAAACCTAACCTCACATGTACATACCTGACCCTAAACCTAACCTCACAGGTACATACATTTGAGCCAATCTGCACCCAATTCTCTATGATCGATTCTAATCCACCACACTACAGGAATGCAGTCAAATATTTGGGGTGTGTGGCCTAATTCCTCCACAGCTCCCCCTACAATTATTTAAAAAATCAGACCCAAGCCAT
>NW_013952888.1:103486-105895 GCF_001266775.1 Austrofundulus limnaeus
GTTTCTTGTTGTCCTTAATTTGTTTGCCTTTATATTCTGTGGCCTGTGTTCAGTCTGTGTCCCATCATTGTATTGTGTTTGCCGGCCACTGTGGTGTGTTCTTCATGCTGTTCTTCCTGAAGAGGATTCTGCGAGTTTTGAGCTGCCTTGCCAGCATTTTTGTTGGCTTATTAAAGAGCTTGTTTTTGCCTTTTTGAACCTGCCTGCGCCCTGGGTCATTCTGCCTTCACGCGTCCTCACAATGATTTACATATTCATGAATCAATGTCAACCAAATTTTGTGGGCATCATAGGGAGACCTACTCAACATGTCTGCGTGGTAGATGACAAGATCACTTTATGACATCTCCATCTCCATCTTCTTCCACTTATCCGTGGTCAGGTCAYGGAGGCAAYAGGTCCAGGAGAGAAAYCCAGACATCCCTCKCCCCAGCRACACTTTYCAGCTCGTCCTAGGGGACCCCAAGGCGTTCCCAGACCAGAGAGTATAYATAATCCCTCCAGCGAGTTCTGTATCTTCCCTGGGGCCTCCTCCCAGTCGGGCATGACCAGAACACTTCTAAAGGGAAGTGTTCAGGAGGCATCCTAATCAGATACCCAAACCATCTCAACTGACTCCTTTCGATGTGGAGGAGCAGCGGCTCTACTCTTAGCTCCCCCCCGGATGACGGAGCTCCTCACCCTATCTCTGAGGCTGAGCCCAGCCACCCTACAAAGGAAGCTAATTTCAGCTGCTTGTATCCGGGATCTTGTTCTTTCGGTCATGATCCACGCCTCATGACCATAGGTGAGGGTTGGAATGAAGACAGACCAGTAAATCGAGAGCTTTGCCTTTCGACTCAGCTCTTTYTTCACCAAGACTGACAGAAGCAATGCCCTCATTACTGAGGATGAGGCCCCAATCTGTWRCTCCATCTCCTGCTCCATCCTACCATCACTCGTGAACAAGACACCCAGATATTTAAACTCCTCCACCTGAGGCAGAGACTCCCCYGACCCAGAGGGGGCATTCCACCCTTTTCCGGTTGAGAACCATGGCCTCAGATTTAGAGGAACTGACTCTCATCCCAGCTGCTTCACACTCGGCTGTGAACCGCCCCAGTGCATGCCGAAGGTYTTGGACTGAAGATGCCAGCAGAACCACATAATCCGCATACAGCAGAGATGAGACCCTGTGGTTCCCAAACCAGACACCCTCCTCTCCATGACTGCACCTTGAGATCCGGTCCATAAACACTACAAACAGGATTGGAGACAAGGGACAGCCCTGGCGGAGTCCAACCTGCACCGAGAACAAGCTCGACTTTGTGTCAAGAATGTGAACACAGCTCCTGCTTTGGTTATATAGGGAACAGATTGCTCTTAGTAGCAACCCAGACACTCCATACTCCTGCAGCACCCACCCCCCACACAGAATTCCCTGAGGAACACGGCCATAAGCCTTCTCCAAGTCCACAAAACACATGTAGCAACTCTGCAAGGGTAAAGATCTGGTCCACTGTTCCACGCCCAGGACAAAAGCCACACTGCTCCTCCTGAATCCGAGGTTCGACAATTGATCKGAGCCTCCCTTCCAACACCCTGGAGTAAACTTTCCCGGGGAGGGTGAGAATTGTGATCCCACAATAGTTAGAACACACTCTCTGATCYCMTTTTTTAAAAATGGGAACCACCACCCCGGTCTGCCACTCCAYAGGAGTTGTYTCAGTCCTCCATGCAAGGTTGAAGAGATGTGTCAACCATGACAGCCCCACAACATCCAGAACCTTCAGCATCTCGGGGCGAATCTCATTCACCCCTGACACCCTGCCACCAAGGTGTCTTCGACTACCTTGGTGACCTCTACCATGGTAATGGACTCGTCTTCCCCTGAGTCTTCAGACGCTGCCTCCTCAAAGGTGGACATGGAGGGTGGATTCAGGAGATCCTCAAAGTGTTCCTTCAACCGCCCAATGGTATCCTCAGTACTGGTCAGCAGTTCTCCACCCAAGCCAAGTACAGCCAGGGACAGGGAACGAGTCATCGAATGGTTTGCCAGAATCTCCTGGAGGACAATCAAAAGTCCTTCTCCATGGCCTCCCTGAATTCCTCCCACACCCGAGTTTTTGCATCCGCAACCACAGAAGCTGAAACCCTCTTTGCCACCCTTTATCTATCAGCTGCTTCAGGAGTCCTCCGGGAAAGCCAAGTCCAGAAGGCCTCCTTCTTCAGCCTGACGGCCTCCATCACTGCTGGTGTCCACCAGCGGATCCTTTGGTTGCTGCTGCAACAGGCACCGTGACCTTCAGGCTACAGCTCCTGGATGTCGCATTTGCAATGGAGGCCCTGAACATGGCCCATTCGGATTCCATGCCCCCCCACCCGGGACATGTGAAAAACCCTCCTGGAGGTGGGAGTTGAAGATTGCAC
>NW_013952888.1:111561-118343 GCF_001266775.1 Austrofundulus limnaeus
TAATTAAATTAAAAAATGTGAGGTAAAGCTCTCCTTTTTTAATTTAATTAGTGCATTTTTAATTGAATTTATTAATTGGTACTTTTATATAATTCTGCTTTTTTTTTCTAGTTATGTCAGTTTGGGTCCTCCACACTGCAGAACTTGGAAGAGGTAATTTAATGTCTGAGTCAGGTGTGTTGGAGCAGGGAAAAACATAAAACCTGTAGGGCTGCGGCCCTCCAGGACCAGGATTGCCCACCCCTGCTATAAAAGGATGTGGATGTGTTGGCGAGGAGCTTCTCTGTCTGAGTGACACGTGATCTTGAGGTTTTTGTTGCTTTTACTTTGAGTGTACTATCAGTTTAAAAATAATATTTTTGCACATAATTGATGCACAAAAGACAACATTCTATGGGTTGGGGTGTGGGGGGGTGTCCCTGGATGCTATTTTAGTGTCTTTAACGGAGTGGGCTCACCAGCTGCCTCATCATGGCCTTCTAGAGCTACGGCCTTCTTCTTGAAAGTGTCATGATTCTTGTTTCATGGTTCTTTTTTGTCAGAATGTTTCTGTTTCATTGCTTGTGTCTTATTTTCTCAGTAGCTTCTTAGTGTTTTTCCAGCCTGCCACTCTCACCTGTCCATAGTCAGTTGTCACCCAGGTGATTCCACACCCAATCATCCAGTGTCTTGGCTTTATTGCCCTGTTGGATCATTGCTCTGTTCATGCCTCAAGTCTTGTTCTTGTTATTTTTTGTTAGTTCTATGCTGCCACATCAGCCCTTTTTTATTTAATAAACTAGTTTTTGTTCTCACCTTGAAGTTTGAGTCTGCCTGCACTTTGGGTTCTGCCACACCAATCCTGACAGAAAGATACTGGCATCACAGTTACTGGATTTGATCCCCAAGCATCTGCTATGGAACCGTATTTGAAGGAAAAGGGGATCAAGAYCTCAAGACATTAATGTAGATGATTCTGGCTTATGTACCTGGCYCTGACAACATAGCAGCAGTGGAACAAATTGTGAATCTATAACAATCATTTGTGAAAAGGCTTTGAAGATATTGAAAGTCCTCTGCTTGATGCTCATGGAAAATGACCACATGAGATTAAATCTTATCTTTTGAATGAATTAAAAATCATTTTAAGAGAGTCAGTCTGGCAAATAAAATAGGACAGTTGTAAGTTATTTTGTATTGTGCAAAGGACTATGTGTTACATTTTTTAAAAATATATCACACCTTTGAAAATGACTATGCAAAGTAAACATAATTTATTTTTAATATTTGATCTCTTTTGAATTACATTTGTTTAAAAAATGTCACAACCCACTTAAACCACCAAAAAAAAAGTCAAGACGCTCTGGAAATATTCTCTGAATAGAATACACTGCAGTGAAAAAAGCTGCAGTGTATTAAATGTACTATTTACTATTCTCCTTGTTCAAAATACCAAATCTTCACTATAGCTACTTTTTAAAAAGCTTCTTCAAAGCGTAGAGTAGTCCAAGTTGTAAATATTCTTCAGGGTGACAGTTTTTATTTACCAGGATCACTGGGCATGGGGAGGGACATGTATCTTTGTGTCAAATGCTTGCTGTTGTAATTCTCTTATATCCATGCAAAATGAAAAGAATGACAGAACTTGTGTCAGAGTGACGTCCGTCATTACTTTCTCTAMCCCCATCTGTTTCAGCTATCACATATGACATGTACCCACCATAATCAGAGTCCTCTGGAACCCATTTCTGCACTGGCCAGAAGTAAGGAGTCTGAAAATATGAAGCATTAACACAGTTAGCAAAATCAGTTTTTATTGCATTAGATAGAATATTTACTGTTGTCAGTATCTGTTCAACTAAATGGCATTAGCATATCAAGGAATTAGTAAAAATAATAAACTTGTCAAAATGTTTATTTTGGGAGCTTTTTATGGCACAGAAAAAATAAACATTTAGTGAGTCAGTGGTTTTTGGTGCCAATCTTTTGAAATCAGAGCAAGTGATTGTAAGGGAAATAATACTTTTTGGTTTAAGCAAAAGCAGTAATTCATGGCATACTTTAATGACTTATTCAATGACCTGTTCATCAGTGACTATAACCAGAACAAGATTTGCTAACAACAATCACTCTTAGATATCACTTGTATTTATCTTTGTGTTTTCCCTTGATCTATATTTCCTKGGGATGAAATCTTGCCTTGTTAAGATGACATAATGGTGTTTGATAAACAGTATATATGAGGCCTCAGCTGCCTCAGTGGGAGCAGTAGCAGGAGTGGGAGCGGGTGCAGGAAGCAGAGAACAGGGGGACAGTTCAATGGCTTTATGTTGTTCTCTGTTGTTGCAATAAAACTCAGCTGACCATTCAATGGAGTACCTTCATTCTTGGACCACGTATTTCTGTCTTTGTTAAATAAATACTTCCACAACTGTGATGTTCGATATACAACACAGATTTTTTATTTTTGGTCAATAAACAAATAATAAAATAAAAAACACATAAATAACGTGCATTTCAATACAACCTATAGATGCCAACTCTGTTTTGTTTTTTTTTTTGGKGGKGGGGGGGGGGGGKKCTGTTTTGGGATTTATTTTGTTGTTGCCATGTTTATTTTCATATTTTTGTGTTTTTTATTCCAGTGTATCTCTGTGCTTCCTGTCTTTCTCAGTTCACTTCCTCAGTCAGCTTCTGCTGCTCCACTCACACCTGACCTGACACTTACCTTATCAGCTTTAGCCTACTTAATCTGTCAGCCATCACTACTCCACTCAGTCTGATTATCTCTCCACCACTGCACTCTGTACCTCACATGTTTTTGTTGTCTTCCTGAATTTTGCTGCCATATCAGCCTGTTTGTTTTATTTCAATAATTACCTTCTTACTCATTAAGTCTTTGTGTGAGTCTACATTCCATAACTGTATCTACTACTATACATTCTGACAATTTGACTGACTCTACTGACCAGCAGACTCATCGCTCACTAAAATGCTCTTTTATTGTCAGAATTCTGACAATAGAAGTCATTCTTGCTAAAATCAAACAGTAGCCTACAGAAAGCTGGATGCAGCAGTTGCTGCTGAATCTTTATTTTCCTTGGTAATTAAGTAGCAGGCATGACTGACTGCTAATTTTTAAAAGTGGCCAATATCAGCTGAATGATCAGTCTAATTCTAGAAATAACCCATACAGTTAACATTTAGTCTACCTGACTTGATAAATTGTGCCTTTGAATCTAAAACCTCTGACCTCTTGAATGGGGTGGGTTTAGTTGTACCTGGAAGCGATAGAGGCTGGAGTCGTTGCACATCACCAGCTTCCTGTGGTTCTGCAGGGGATAGATGAAGCCATATGCCACTAACATGGTGCCAAAGACCTGAGCATCTTARAGGAGAAAGAAATAACTTGTCAATACAGAAAAAAGAAAACCAGATTTTTAAAATTAAAATTATTTGAAAAAAATAAAAGACAGTGTAACAAACTGATTGGTTAAAACAAATTAAAATGTGCAAGTAGAATTAATAAACAATAACAGGAAATATAATTGTATAAAATGTATAATGAATTGTTTATTATGAAGGAAATGTAGAAATAATTATTATATCTACTTATTAGATAATAATATAAATATTAGATATTGCTTATTATAATAACAATAATAATACCAAAGCAATATGGACTATATTAAATCATATTATCAGATATAAACTAAGGGTATAAACTATCCAGATCATTTTACCAGTGGTAACAGAACAATCTCTAATGTCAGCAAGGTGGTGGAAAAAAATTATTTGTGGATGTGGGTCCAAATTTAGCTAAAGATATGAGTACCATAAGAGGAACTTAAAGAAATAWATGTTGATTTAATGATTCTAGACAAGATTTAAAAAAGGGATATTATTCATGTAGTGAAAAAAACATCAACAGTCTGGGAGGACATTGATATTTAATTAGGAAAATAATTCAAGGAACTGTCAGTCATTGTATCATATTTTTAACCTGATGATTATTTGGCCTCAAAATACTGATCTTTATTTAATATTCACATGTCTCAGTATGGTTTCATTTAGTTAAAGGGATTGGTTATAAGGCTATAAAGGGCAGACAGGAATTTCCTGATCAATATTTACACAAATGTTAGAATTTGCGGTACATTTTCAGTAAAAACATAGACCTTACTTATTTAATCCATTATTTGTGTGCCAAGTTGTCATCTTTTTTCTCCCTCCCCACATGCCGTGTCTTGCGAAAAAAGTCTGGTCTAAAATGAAATTAGCAAACTGCCTCCTGCACCAACCTGAAAGTGTTCATTTTGAAAATTTTACTTTGAAAAGTCAAAATCCCTCCAATTTCATAAACAATTAAATTCTCTGTATCGTATGATGGCAGTAAAGCACACTGTTCAGTTTTTTTTGCCAAACGCCAATAAAATCTACAAGAACAAGAACCAATCATATTTCTAGGAGACAAGCGACCCGAGGCCTGTTCCGCCTTATAACTGTAAATATGTGGAAAACTGAGAATGAATCACTTAAACCCATTTTAGATTCTATTTGTCAAAATAGTTGCAACACACAGAACAAAACAATACACAACAAGCTATGTAGATAAGCAATTTCCATTGTTTTTTAGGAGAAACTACTTTGTGAGGCGAATTAAATTTGTTTTGTTTTGCCCATATGGACATGCCACGTCTGGATTTCGGCAAAAGACCTAGAGTTAGATTTTTTAAGTATATATAAAGTTTACCTTCTGGAGTGCTCTGCATCTTGTTCCTAATCCAAGCTATAATATCACTTCCTGTTTGGAAACAGAAAAAAAAATTAAAACATTAAATAAAACGTTCATACAAGGGTAGAAAAACTAAACTAAACTAAACTAAACTAAACTAAACTAAACTAAACTAAACTAAACTAAACTAAACTAAACTAAACTAAACTAAACTAAACTTCAGTTAAAAATTAAAGGGTTAGAAATCTGTAAAGGAATGAATGTTCCCATCTGCACTTTATGCCAAAAAATAATGATACACAAATATTGAGAGTATATGTTGTAAATGTCTCTCTGCTCCTGCCACACTAAATCAAATTAGCTTAGTAATTAGCTGTCGTTCATGAGGTATTTTGCTAACAGACATACATACACCTACAGACATGGTCAAAATCATTTTCACCCCCATTTCACATTTCAGTGGCATGTGATAATAAAAACTCTAAATCTGGTCCACTGTCCAGTTCTTTCTTGTTACCCGCAGAGCCCATGTTTACTTGTATGTTTAAGAGTGTTCAGTCTTGACTTCACTTTGGCTTTTGAAGTAACAGCTCAAATCTGATCCAATTATGAGCTGCTTTACTTAGCTGCAGTCAGCAGCTTAAACACCAAAGCAGCTTCTTATAGTCTTCACACAGTCTGTGATTTAGATGCTGCAATATTATTACAGAATACTGTGTAATATCATGGTAACATGGTATCATGGTAATATCAATGAAATAAAGATATGTAATGTAAAATAAGTGACTGCATAAATATTCACCCCTGTTAAACTGACTGTTCCATTTCAACTCGGAGAGAGGAATGTTGAGAAGTACAAGTCAGGGTCAAGTAGTCAAAAGATTTCCAAGGTCCTATTCATCCCCAGGTGTTCTGTTAAATCTATCATCAAAAAAATAATAAATAAAATTAAAATAAAAAATAAAAAACAGAAGGAATACAGGACGTGAATTGAACCCCCGACTCTCAGAGTTGAGGACGATGTAGGAAACAGCAGAGAGTTGTACAGAATCATTTGCACGAATGGACCAAAGCATTTACAACTTGTTGAAAAAAATCAGAATTTTCCTTTTTAATGTGTACAAGTGACACAAAGATGTGAAGATCAGACAAGTAGTTTTGAGAATTTCAATTCMGATCTGAGAAATGTACCAAAGCAAATGARACAAACTGTAAATCTCAACTACAGTTTGTCAAGATTGTTTATAAACTACAGTGACAAAGACTTTGCCATTACATGATTAGAATCAACTCTGTCAGTTAGCAAAATATCACATAAACCAMTGGTTTTAATTAAACTTTCAGAAAGTAATTATTAGATGTACCACCCAAATAATTATCATCAGCCAACACAAAAATGRATTTAACTCAACCAAGTTTACAAAGAATGAGCCAAAACTTGAAGTGGTAGTAGCTGAGAGCAGGGACGTGTAGATAGATGCCAGGTGGTGCTTGAGCACCTTTCCTTTTCCCTCTGGAACCTCAAGTGCCCCTGTCACACTTGTTTTAACYGTGTATCTGTGGCTCATGGTTGCACTTCTGTATCAAAAAGACTAGCCCAAATTATACCAACTAAAACTGAACTGAGTAAAAGAATCGAAAGTTGTTTTAAACTTACTCAACAGAGTTGAGTGGAAATCATTAACATAACTTGATTAAGTAAATCCAACACATCTGTGAGAGTATGTGTGATAATGTGCAAGAGAGAATTTATTCTAAGAATTCAGAGAATCTAGGGTTTTTTTGTCTGTCTCTTTTAGTTCTTGCTGTTTTGCTGTGGAACTGACGGACCCTCCTGCTGCCCATGAGCCATTTTGTTCAGGGAGAGGCAGGAGGGTCAATGCCACTTGCATTTACCTCAGTTCAAACTGTTGTCTTTGTTTTTTAAAGTTTTCRATTTTTCCTTGTGGACTTTGGGATAGATCAGTGCCCCTCAGATAGCATCTTTGCCTTTTGTATATGCTGTTAAGTGCCAGGAGGACTGCGACCAGTTATACATCAGGGAAACAAAGCAGCCACTGTTCAAAAG
>NW_013952888.1:118608-120809 GCF_001266775.1 Austrofundulus limnaeus
AGACAACTGAAAACGGCCTCCGTTTTCAGTTGTCTGAAAAACGGAGCTGAATTTTGCCTGAAACTCTCAGACTGAAGAAGTCTCTTGGAGGAGAGACGAAACGTTTCATTAGAGAAGAACCCGTCCAGAGGACCTACACAATTTTTTTCTTTTTGATTTTTTACCTGGATTACTGAGATGCATCAGGACTCTTTACCTTTTATTTTTTTAGACAATAACAAATCTATAGATCCTGTAATTGTGCAACCCTTAAAATAATTTGTAAGAACTGTGAAACTAACTAAGATTTGGTCATTTTTGTGTTAAGATTGCTTAGTAATGGTGGCCATCTTGAATCGAGACAACTCTAATTGTTTATTAGTTGTAGATGTTCATCTGATAATTACTTTCTAGTAATAATAATACATTTTATTTGTTAGCAAGACACCGTAGGACACTTTACAAAATTAAAAACACAAAAATAAAAGCAATAGAAAATTACAAAAAAACACTGAAATTCAAAACTAGAAGAAATGGCTCTGAAGTGRGAGTGAGAACGCTAATTTGAACAGATGTTTTTCTGATAGTTTCATTAATATGAGAYATTTTGCTAACAGACAGGCAGACAAACGCTGACCTGGGCAGAAACATTGTATCCATTTGCCTTTGATGATGGTAAATGGTACTGAACTTATAGAGCGCTTTTCAAGTGCCTCCGGACACCAAAGCACTTTACACTAACAGACATTCACCCATTCACACTCACATTCACACACTGATGATGACAAACTACACTGTAGCCACAGCTGCCCTGGGTCACACTGACAGAGGCGAGGCTGCCATGCACCGGTGCCACCGGACCCTCTGACCACCATCAGTAGGCAAGGTGGGTGAAGTGTCTTGCCCAAGAACACAACAACTGAGACAGCTGGACGGGGTATTGAACCAGAGCCCTTCCGATTCCAGGACGACTCCCCTAACCACTCCTCCACAGCCACCCTGAATTTGAACAGATGTTTTTCTGATAGTTTCATTAATATGAGACATTTTGCTAACAGGCAGACAAACACTGACCTGGGCAGAACCCATTTGCCTTTGATGATGAGCAACAATAACTACTATGCTGGACTGYATAAATGTAAATGTATTGCTAAGCCTTATTAGTGTGTTACTCTCACCAGCGACAGCATGTGGGATGGTGGTGACGTTGAGTTTCTGCACTGAGCCTTTCACTCCATTCTTTGGATCATGCATTTCCACCACAATGGCCTCCAGCTTGAAGCAGACAGACAACAGACAAGCAGTCATGCAAACCTGATATCTACTGTATATTTCAGGGAATAAAACTCACATAAAGACTCAAACATTAACACTTTAATCAGAAACATTGATGAAACTTATGGAAGCAGATGTTGTWGACCAGTGGCCTTTAATTCAAATTCACTGAGGTCTGGATAAAAAATGCATTTCAAACTAAAGTCCTGATTATTCTTCATACAATTAAGTGGCCTTTTAGTGACAGATATGCTAGTTCTTCACTGAAAACCAAAGGTTTATGGTAACAAAGTACATTTACTTTGTTACAGTAAGTTTTTTTGAGGATTTGTAATTTTACCAAGTATTTCTTTAAATCGTAACTTTTACTTTTATTTAGTTTCATTCAAACCTCAAAATTATACTTTTACTTATTTATTTTAAAATTTACCTACTAGTTACATGTTTAAATATGACCAAACTCATCATGAAAGGAGATGTTTATGCGCTCTAAAATATGAAGTGTTGAATTTACTTCATCAAATTAAGCCAACTAGTTCCACTWAACTGAGTTGAGTAAATTAAAGCAGTTTACTAATTTTCTTTAAAAAGAAAAATATGTAAATTGCTCAATTTAAATTGCTTTAATTTAAAAGCAAAACAAAATTGCAAATGTTTCCTAGTGTGAAACCAAATAAATAATATTTGAGACAGGGAAAACTGACAAAATACTAATGGCTTGCCATATCGTTGTCAAAGTATCACATTGTCATGTTTTCCTGAAGGTTTGGAACCAGGAGCAGACTGGTCCGAAGAACTCAAAAAGTAAAACTAAAACAAGGACCAGCTGGGTGGGGAATAGGAGCAGAGCAAAAGAGGGAGACAAACACTGAGGATTTGAACTCACAAGAAAGATTAAAAAAAAAAAACTCACAGACTCAAATACAGTAAAACACAAAGGGATGACA
>NW_013952888.1:123416-130015 GCF_001266775.1 Austrofundulus limnaeus
AACTTGCCTAGGGCACCAAAATGGCTAGAGCCAGCACTGGTCAAATATCATGAATGAGCAGACAGATTTCATTGAAACTCAAAAAACAATCTTTGGATATGTATTTACAACTGATGGCTGCCACAGTTAACTGACCTTAGCCTGCACAATAATGGCTTTAACTCAGAAAATGTATGCTMTTGTATGTGTCCATCCTGTGATTACTTTCTCTTTGAAAGTTTAATAACATTTTATTTAGTGGTTCATGAAATATTTTCCTAACAGGCAGACAAATGAACACAAAAACATTCACGCCCATTTTTTTTGCCAGTGGGAAGTGGGCAATACCAACATAAAATTAAAAACATTTGACGTAAATCCACGCATTGTTTTTTACTGAATGTGGTCATATCTGCCCGACTCTGAAGATCAGCTCTCAGAGGTGATGCTGCAGAAAAATCCGACCCACCCAAACTCTGATGCTGGCGCGCGCTCATCAGGAGGATCCWCTGATTTATGCTGCGTTCAATGCTGGCTCGTTGAATTTGTGGGCCTGAAACTAAGCTTGTTGTGACAGAAAAATGGTTAATGTTACATGACTGACGCTACTTGTAGTGATTTATTAGTTTGAAACATAGGTTTATAACCATTTATCAAAAAGTATTGTTAAAAATAGCGGGGAATACCATTTTTTTAGTATTTAAATATTCAAACAGCGGAGGTGTAACATTGATTGTTCCACATTTTTACACGGCATATTTTAAGAGAACTCTGGGCTTGAAAAATAGGCTGATAAACTTAACTTGAAGTTTGGCTTTTCGCTCATTTCGTGGAAAACGTGTTAGTTATTTTTCTGGTTATATTCAACATACCCCGGATTCCCACGACACGTGAAGGCAGCAGTGGTCTGGGTGAGCTCAGCCTTCCTCGCTGACTTGTATCGATGAAATTGTTTCAAAGATGGCGGACTTCCTGCCGTCCCGCTCCATTTTATCTGTATGTTTTCCTAACTGTGTCCTTACGAACGGCGAGGTTGAGCAGCTGCGGAAGTCGAAGGAGATAGATAAGTGCATTAATCGAGATAAGTTTTACGTTAAAAGGCTAGTAAAGATCTTACTGCTTGGAGCGGGCGAGAGCGGCAAGTCCACTTTCCTCAAACAGATGCGTATTATCCATGGGCAGGACTTCGATCAGAAGGCCAAAGAAGAATTCAAAGCTACAATTTTTAGTAATGTTATTAAAGGTAAGGCTGGAGCACAAGCTYGTTTGTTTAATGCGGTGATGCTGGTTTATCTGGACTCTTGTACTGGTCGTTTACTAAGGGCGAAAGAACATAATGTGTGGAGCCAGCCACGCTATCTGCGACTACAGCGATTATTGTGGGGAACTTTTTTGTGTTCGACACCCCYAGTGTGCTGTGTGATAATTAAACAGCCGAAAAACGCCGATGCTATTTCTGTATACACCCAGTATCTCACTGGTTTGCGACTGGTTTACGAAAAGCACTCGTGTGGGGGTTCCAAAATRCTTGTGGAGGTTCTCAATTTTCTGGCATGAGTCGCAGAGGTGTGCAGTCGTATTGTGGTCACTTGCGTTTAACGTGCGACAAAATAGTCAGTATTCGCAGTTGCGTCTTGAACACGTCTCAAACTCATCTCAATTGTGTCACAGGTGTCTTCAATTCGTCTCGAGCTTTATTTTGAAACCTGCACGGGAGCTCTCCTGTGACAGGAAGCTATGGAGCTAAAAGAGTCGCAATATTCCCAAATGCGCACATGTGATGGGGATGTTGGCATTTAGTCAACAGTTGAGGCCATTTTTTTCCTAAACTACTGTGACTGGATTGTGTAACGATGCACCAAGTGTTCACTTATTTGCTCCTATTTTGTTATTTTAAGTGATTTCAATAAACCACGCTGACGAGTTAGCTACAGACTCGTTTTCGAGTCTTTCGTTTCTGTCAATGCGTTTTGAAGAGCCGTAGGATCAAACACAATCATCCGAGTTTCTCTAGTGACCCCTTAAATAGATAAGCTTACATTATTTTATCTGCCTTTGTTCCAAAGTTGATTATGGTCTGAAATGTGGAAGTAGTAATCCCATATATGTTGTGTGTTAATACTCATCTTTGTCATGTGACACATTTCACACGCTGTCATTGGTTGAGCAGCTTTGTTTACAAGACAAACGTCCATTTTTTATTGTATTCATTTCCTGGCTTTTTCTATAATTTAATGGAAACATCTTTTAAATTAAGGAAGTTAAGAACAAAAATGGAGAACAACAACAAAGCAAAATGGTCACAAAGGCCCTATTGGTTCAGCTATGAATTGCGGTAGAAATCATGAACTTTACACCTAAACAAACATTCGTAACCTACTTAATAGTTCAGTTAGTCACATGATTTTGGTGTTATTTTTGTTGGTTTTAATGTGAATCCCCTGTCACATTTGATATTTTACTGTAGGGATGCCCCTTGATTTTCAAAACACAAAAAAAATGCATTAACATCAGCCTTAATTTTGCTTTATGACATGACCAACATATTGATTGGCTTTTGTAACAAACCTGCTGATGCCTCTCAGCAAGAAGGTTGCTGGATCAAATCCTGGCCTGGGGACCTTTCTAAGTAGAGTTTGCATGTTCTCTTAATGCAGGTGTGGGTTTCTTCCAGGTACTCCAGCTTCCTCCCACAGACCAAAAACATGTCTGTTAGGTTAATTGGTAACTGAATTGTCCCTAGGTGTGAGTGAGAGAGTGAATGGTTGTTCGTCTCGTTTGTCTCTATGTGTGGCCCTGTGATGGACTTGTGACCTGTCCAGCGTGTACCCCGCCCCTCGCACAGTGACAGCCGGAAATGGGCACCAGTGACCCACGCAACCCTGAAAGGAAGAAGTGGGAATGGATGGATGGCTTACTTTAATGTTTTAAAGAAATGAAATGTCTGAAAACAAAACATTAGAACAATATTTTTCTAAATATTGAGTGAAAACATAAAACCTGACAAACCAGGGTCTAAAAAAATCCTGAAACGTTTTTGTGGTGGTGTGGTTGATTTGATTCGATCTGCTCTTTTAATAATGAAAATTGTTCAACTGTGTTGGAAAATACAAATTCACTTTATTTTTTCTCAGGTTTTAAGGGCAAACTTGTAAATTGGACAGTTTAATCTTGACACAAAACTGTCTCAAGTTTCACAGGTTTTAAATTAAAAAGTGACGGTGTTGTTGGGTATAGGGATGCACGATATATCAGCATTAACATCGGTTTTGTCGAAAAGGTCATTTTTTACAATATCGTACTGGGGTTGGGCATAATCGTATCGTGTGCAATTAATCGCCAGAAAAACACTAATTGATTATTTTTTTAGCATTTGACGGTTAATACGATTAACGCCACCAGGCAGACTGACTGATTTCCCCAGTCAGTTTGCTCGGTGCTCCTGTCCACTTCAAATATGACGAACATTTAAACAAAAGTTCTGTAATTTATTTATCTATCAACACAATTTAAAATTTGATGTATAGCCTGAAGTCTGTGATTTTCACACAATTTGTGAAAAAGATTTTTACAAAGACCAAATCTTTCCCACCAAATTGGTCATGTGACCAGGACATAAGGATGTCCAGGAACTCCAGGGCATTAATCGTCAAATTAATCGTTATCGGCTAAACACCACAATTAATAGTGATTAATTTTTTTTGCCAGTATTGCCCAACCCTATATCGTACCGGTCCGATCAGTAAAACTGGTCCAATATTAACATCCGATATTGATTTCCCATTTAGCTTTGTGTTTCTGTTTTTGGAGGGGAGATGGTCGAGTGATACCTGTTTTGTCATGATGATGATGCTGTACAGCCAGGAATAACTGAAGTAGAGTCATGTCAACGGTTGGGTTTTTTTTTTTTTTACAATATCGAAAAAAGACTCAAGTATTTGTGCTTATGTAGATATGAATAATTTGTGTGTTTGAGTAATATCGGTTATCTGCAATAACACATAATAATACTGGAAATCAATATCAGCTGAAATTTTGATATCGGTTCATCCCTAGGATATATAAATTTTAAAGAAGTTACCAGTAAAAATAATTTTTTGATGAATAAGAAGTGATGGGAATAATGTTGCAGGAGAAGAGGTGGGAAGTATACTCCTGCCCACTCTTTGAGTGTATGAAAATTGTRTATTTGTAATGTTTTTTTTACCTCTTGTTATTTTCAATAAAATGTATTAAAACAAAACAAAACAAAAAATAAAGATACAAGTATAGGCGTAACTTTCTGAAGGACTGGTGTGGACATGTCTCTACCAACTTTGGCCTGACAGGGACAATCCCCATCTATATTGGCGCACCTTTTTCCTTTGCGTGCTTCTACATTTGCACTAGCATGGCTGAAACTGCAGTGTTCAAAGTGTTTTCTGGAAAAAATAAATAAATAAAAATTAAAGTATGCTGCTCCCTTCAACCCTCTCCTGCAATGATCTGTCACTTTGAGATGTTGATGATTTTTAGCACTTTATAAAACAAGTGTAGTTGTCTCACAATATTGTGATAATTTGTCACAAAAAATAATTGGTCAATTTTGTAACAGTTGTGTAAGGCAAGCATTAAATATATGGCATTCATATTGATGTTTTTGCTAGGGATGTCCCGATCCAGATTTTTTGGCTCCCGATACAATCCGATATTTTAAATGATTAGTCTTTCCTATACCGATCCAATAGCTTTATTTCTTTATTTCTTTCCAAGAGACAAGGCTGGTAGTATTAAAGCGAGCCCTGCTGTTCCCACCTCGAGAAACATCCAGTTTGCAGATTTTGCAAGATGCAGTTTCAGCATCATCATTTTCCACTGAAAAGTGTTCCCACACTGTGGACATGGTTGCATACTTGTGTGCATCTTGACTTCTTAACGGCAGTTGTAAATCATGATGATGCTGAAAACTGTCGCAAAAACTGGATCACGACTAAATCCGATTCTACACGATTTTCAAAAAATGACCATATCTGCCACCGATACCGATACTGAGGATCTGATCGGGACATCCCTAGTTTTGCCTTTATTCTTGACAGCAAAAAAACAAAAAAAAAAAAAAAAAAAAAAAAAAAAAAAACTGGTTGCACAACTGTGGGTGCATCAGACCCTGTCCCCCACAGTGCGCCCCCACCAAGCTTCAAGACAAATTTACACGCCTAGATACAACATTATCACTGTGACCAAGTTTAAAAATAATATTGGTAACAAAACTGAACGATTTTGTTAGACTGTCGTCTTTCTCACATTTGTACGTGTCAGGGAGTCAGTCAGTTTTAGTCAGTTGTTTACATGCTGTAGTTTTGGTTTGAGCACCTGAACAAGCCGCTCAAAGCTTTTGTTTTCTGCTACCTCACAAATCTTTGCAAACAAAAGTTGTCGTCTCTGTTACAGTTCTGCAGAGAGTCGGCTGGTAATGGTCAGTGATTCCTTAGTTTCTTTTGTTTTGCCCCAGACAACTCGCCAGACGCTAACATTAGCACTGAACATCAACCAGATGTAAACATACGGCAAGCCAGGAGTGACACAAAATACAGAAACGCACCTCAGCTTCATGACACACAAGACGCCACGGGGAAAAAATCGATCTCATACACTATGAATTGATTTTCCCAACCCTTGAGGCAATTCAATTGTATTGTAAGGGCAGGTAATTTTTTTCTGACATAAGGCTCCATAATTTGATTCATTTTGTGGATAACTTATTTTTTTTAAAACTCAACACGATGCTGTTTCATCATCAACCTTCTTTYTGTAATAAATCTGCAATCCTGCAGCCAAGAGGTAGCACAGAACATGTATCATCACCTCACTTTGTTTAGTTGAAATCTTGTGTAAAATTGAAAATAGCTTTGTTCTCACTTGGTTTAAAGGTGAGATTCTTTTGAAGAAAAATTAGCTCATTGACATGAACTGAAGCTATGCATCTCCTTTTTGCAGTGACAATCAGGGCTGTACGTTAGATTTGTTATCTATTTGTAGCACCGGTGCTGCAGAGGTTGCTGGTTTTGTAGCATGGAATAAAAAGTTGCAGCACCAGCATAAAATGTCTGTTCCAGTCTCGTAAACCAAAAGTATAAATTGAGGGTATTATTGTAGGACAGGGTTCACCGACCTTTTCGAAACTGACAGCTTCTTCAGGGCAGTCACACGAAGGTCTGCTTGTTTGATACAAACATATATTTAGACAGCTCACCTTTAACTATAATAGTAATCTATTACATGTGAATGTTAAACTGACTGTTTACATCTTAATATTAAGGACTCCTCATGATAATTATCAATAATAATTTACTACAATAAATTATTATTAATAATAACTGAACTCTGTGCAGCAGCAGAGGGGGTCTTAGGCTACGTTCACACTGCAGGCAAATCCGACCCAAATCCGATTTTTTTTGCCCCATCTGACCCATATCCATTTTTTTATGACAGTCTGAACGCGACAAATCTGATTTTTTCAAATCCGACCCAGGCCGTTTCAATATGTGGTTTTAAATCGGATATATATCTGATGTTTTCAAAGTGACTGCAGTGTGAACGCTCATGTCACATTCATCTGACTTTTTCATCAGGAGGAGGGG
>NW_013952888.1:130298-140470 GCF_001266775.1 Austrofundulus limnaeus
TATTTAATCGGCTCTGAGATTAAACAACAACATCTGATTTGACGCGCTAAAAGTAGTATCCATGCTAGCTCTGTAAACAAACAAGCCGGCTGATGAGACGTCACGTCTTTTACTGCGCATGCGTGTCACATCAGTGCTGTGTAGCGTTCACACAGGAGTCTGATGCAGGTCACATTTAAAATGTAATGTGAACGTTCACACAAAAAGATCGGACTTTTTCAAAAAATTGTAACTGAGCATTAAGACCTGCAGTGTGAACGTAGCCTCTGTCTAACTGTGTGATAGGTGTGACTGGGAGTGTGATGGTTGTTTGTCTCTTTGTCTGTGTCCCTGATGGACTTGAGACGTGTCCAGGTGTCCCCTGTCTTCACCCAAAGACTGAGACAGGCTCCAGCCTCCACGCCCATGCTGATTAGGAACAAGGAGGACAGAATGAATGGAGGGTTTTTTGGTGTCAGGAAATAAATATTTAATTATAAAACATTATTTATTTTATGATAATCTGAATCTCTGTATTATGCGAAATCCAGTGAATTTTGTAAATATTTTGACAGTTTTGTAGGAATGAATGAATACGTTTGTATATTTATTCAAAATAAACCTGTTTCTTATTACTTCTGTAACATGTTTTATAGAAACTATTATCAGTAAAATCCTCAAATCTTGCTCTGTTTCTAAAAATTGTTCTTTGTAGCACTTCAGAAGAACTCTTAACTCTTCTAGAAAAAAATACAACTTTTAGAAAAATTTCCTCTCAATCATTGAAAATAATTTATTCACCACATTCTAATCCTAAAGAGTTAATGCTCCTGGGGGTGGGTCTGTGCAGTGGCTGCAAGGTGTGAAAGACAGACAGAGAGAGTTTTTTTTTCTTGTCTTCTGTGGCTTTAGAGTTTGACCAGTTTGGTTGCAAATACAACCTGATTTCCACTGGTGCTAAAAATAATTCCAGCCACGCTGGTGTGACTAGTTGTTTGAGGAGGGGCTGTGGGTCCATTTAATCCTGATCAGTATTAAACAGGCACTACTTTCAACAAATCAGACAAACCCCAGAGCCGTTTTATCCAATCAGAGCAGAGCAGGGCGGAGCTTTCATTAAGCCAGGAGTAAAGCAGCAGACCTCTCCTGCATCACTTCACTCCTGAGCCACCTGAGACTTTGTCTCTAAAATATATCTTTGTATTAAATAGGGATGCACCGATTWGAAAAATTCAGCCGATATCGATATCCGATAAAATTATTGCTGTTATGGCCGATAACCGATATTTACCGATGTTACACAAACACACAAATTATATTATACATATATGCACAAACACACTTGGGCCTTTTTTTGATACCGTAAATAAACAACCAGACCTCTGACATGGCTCCCTACTTTGGTTATTCCTGGCTGTGCAGCGTCAATATCACTGTTGTGATCAAACAGATGTAGGGCTGCCACAAACGATAATTTTTATAATCGATTAATCACCTATTATTTTTTCAATTAATCGACTAATCGGATCATAGGTTAATTGAATATAAAACATAGAGCTTATCGCGCCAGAATGCAGCTGCTATTATATAACCATCGTTAGATTTTAGCTATATGCTAACTAAAATAATTGCTGTGGAAGGCAAGTTCTGCCTTGCAGATATCACATTGCACAGGTTTCTCTTTCATTTTCTTAAAATGATCCCACACTTTTGAGCTCTGTTGTCAGGTAGCCATGATACCAGAGCCTGTCTGTATAATGTCTTGTGACATCCACAGCCTACCCCAGTTACCACTACTGTGCATGTGTGTCAAGGACAGAAAGGCAGATGTGGCAGTGGAAGGTGTCAAAGCAGTTTGGAGAGAAAAACAAAGTAAAGAACAAAAAAAGGGAAAACGATTAATCGATTATTAAATTAGTCATCGATTATTTTAGTAATCGATTAGTCATCAATTAATCGATTAATCGTGGCAGCCCTAAACAGATGCTGCTCAACCAACTATCTTCACTCCCAAAACAGAAACACAAAGATAAAAAGTGGGAAGTCAATATCGGATGTTAATATTGGCCCAGTTTTACATTTCGGACCGATACCGATATTCTAAAAAAACGACCAATATCGGCCGATACCGATATCAATACTGATATACAGTATACAAGCAAACAAAAAACAGTACTAGCTAAATCCGTTATCCAAAGTGTCCATTACGCTCCGTCCTTTCGTCTCTCCAAAACTTTCTCCTCCCGGGCAGCTCCTGCTTGCTTTCCTCAAGTTTTTTGTGAGAAACATTTTTGATTGGCTGCTGGAAATGTGGTGGATTTAAAAAAATCCCAGTCACTTTGTATTCACAAAACATTCACTGAATGTGCAGCAATGCGTAAAAACGTGCACAAAATGGTGACTAAGTTTATTTATCATAAATGTCGTTTTATTTGGAAGCAAATAAAAACAATATCAATAAAAAAACACTTTTTTTTTTATTGAGTTTGAAGTCTGTGCTTTCAATTCTAGTTGAAATGAATGTTCAGTATGCTGTCATATTTATAACAGGACATTTAAACGCATCACGTGTTCGCCCACTCCAGAGTGGGCGTGGACCTCAGAGAGTTAAAGAGAACCACAGTCGAAGTTTTACACAATCAGAACAGATCGGGATGGGTCATGTTGTCCTATTGAAAACTCAAAAACCTTTAATACTTCTGAATTATGACATGTGTTTCTGTTTCTCCCTGTAGGTATTCGAGTGTTGGTGGATGCTAGAGAAAAACTGCACATCCCATGGGGCGACCCGATCAACCAGAAGCATGGAGACAAATTGATGGCCTTTGATACTCGATCAGCAATGGCCCATGGTCATGGCATGGTTGAAACCAAAATTTTTCAGCACTACCTACCTTCCATTAGGGCACTGTGGGCTGACCAGGGCATCCAGAATGCCTATGATCGCCGGAGGGAGTTCCAGTTGGTGAGTAGGGAATGGTGTTTCAACACAGCTTGAGATTAATGACACTAAAGCCAAAAATATGTATTCTTTTAAAAGGCCTGGTCATTTGTCACAAAATCATTGATCACACTCTTGCTTGAGCTTTAGAAGATTCCCCTTGAGAATACTTCAGCAAACCCTGATGGTAAAGGTCAATTTACTGAACATAAAAAAAAAAATCATTGAACATGAAGCAATAAAAAGAGCTTGTGTTAGGTTAATACTGTGATCACTGCTGACAAAAAAGAAGCGTATTACTGTTGGCATCATTCAGTACTCAAGACATTTGTCTTCTGTGACGGGTGGGGGTGGGGGGCTCAAGAATCCCCCACACAAACAGCCATAATGGGGGATCTGGAAGTCTTCCCCCAGGAAAAAAAAGAGAAATTTAGAACATCAGTAATGCATTTTCCTGGTATTTGTAAGGAGRCTGGGAGGGTGTTTGAAAAGTCTAAAATCAGCAATTTTGAGGACAGTTTGTGAGAATTTTTTACTGTGTGTTAGTGTTGAGTTATTATTTGTGAGAAAACCTGCGTATTATTTAACAATTTACCGATTAATTGTTTTTGGTATCTTGTTTTTCTACAACTAATAGCTTGTGGCAAAGTAAAAAGATAATTGTCTCAGTTCAGAATATTTAAATCTCTAGTAAAAATAATCCCAGAACCAAATGCATGAAAACTTCAGGGTAAATATTATAATACGAAAATGTTAAAACATTAAGAGTTTAAGAAATAACTCAAGAACTGGTGCTTGACTTCATCAGCTTTTTAAACGGGACACTTGGGTCATATGACGTTTAAAGTTATTGAAGAAAAATCAACAGTTTTGCACAAAAGAAATGATCAAAAATGAGAAAATGCCTTAAATTTAGATGTGCATCATCTGTCCTGTTTAATAGCACAATTCTACGTAGGTTTTGTGTTTGGATCACATGACCTAAAAGTTATAGATTTTTCTGAGGTGTTTTTTGCTTGGTAATTTATTGACGACCCTTAAACAAACCACTGTGTGGAGGAGCGAGCAGCCAGAGGGCAGCTAATCAAAATCATACTGCCTGCACCGGATTAGACGGGTTTTAAGTTGTGACTCTTGCCCGCATGCCAGTAGTCGGCAAAACATTTAAATATAGATATTACAAGGCAAATATTGCTGGCTACTTTTGTTCTATTCTATTGTTTTGTTTTATTCTATTCTAGGGTGTGTCTCACGTGGGATGGGTCACATGCTGAGCACAAATCTCATTGTATGGGAACATGCATTGATGATAGTGTAAAGTACATTTACGAACATTATTAGTTGCCAGGCATGCTTTATTAACTTGATTCTTTAGCTTGATGCTTTGAGTCAGATATTCCTCTTCAAAACAGATTTTTTTTCAATACACGATGGTTGTCTCTCTAAAATCCAATGCTGAAGCAGCAGACATCCTCCTTATGTAATGGTAAGAAAAACACTGACACCTTTATGTTACCCCCTTCAAATTAAGTGTTACCATCACTTAAGTCATTTTTGTTGTTCTTGTCAAATCACTTCTGGCAATTGTACAGTTTAGTAGCTGCTGTTGTGAATGTACAGTAAAAGAATAGGCAAGCAGTAACCCCGGATTTACACTACATGCGACTCCGCTCCGCTGCACTGCGGTGCACAGTTCACAGCTGTTTGTTTGCAACCCAATTTTTAAAGCCTCCGCTCCGCTCAGCTCCACTCCGGTCCGACAGACAGAGGAGGGAGGGTGTGCAGGAAGGAGATTACGCGATAAATCCAGTGATAAATGTGGAAGTCAGAGCAAAAAATAATGAATTCTGTGCTCCAAACACAGCTGAAAACTTTGATATAACAGCTTTTGACATCTGTGGTTGAAACTATATTACTGTCGTCTTTTTGAAACTTCTGATTTCAAAATAGAATCCACTTGTATTGTGTGTGTGCACATATACTTCATGCTACATGTTGTCGTCTGCTTCCCAAACAGAACGAAACATTCTGACAGCATTTGTGTAGAAATATGTCTGTATATTTATTAATATAGTTGCAATTTCGACAAAATTATGGTGTCTTATTTTGTAAATGTGGATGTTGTGCTTGTTCCTCTTCCTGTTGGTGCGATGTAATCTTTAAAAATTGAATACGGAGCAGCTCTGGTGTCCGGCAGAAATAGGATCGGATCTAATTTTGCTGGATCGCTGTCCGCTCACCGCCGTCGTGCGCAGCCAGTGTAAACACTCTCATTGATTATAATGAGTGCGTATTTGCTGCGGAGGTCGGAGCGGAGCTAAGCAGAGCCAGAACGCATGTAGTGTAAATTAGGGGTGAAGCAACTAGTTAAAAGCAGGAATTGATGAGAGCTCAGGGGGCCATGATGCCCAAAGATTCTACTGTAAAATAGGCTCAAATTGAGTTTGTTCGTTTCCTGTCCATTAGGCTCGGGCAGTATGATGGTATTTTGGTATACCGTGGTAGGCCAGTGTAATGCTGACAAACGGCTTCAGGACCACACAGCTACAGGTTTTTTTTTAAGTCAAACAAATAGCAAAACTCTTTTCAGATTTAAACCTTTTGTGATTCCACCCCTGTAGACCTGCGAGCTTGTTGCAGGCAAGGAAATACCTACAAACTTGGAGTCACACCGACTGGCTAAAAGTATAATATTGCATACCTCTGTATTTTGTAAAGGTTACAAAATAGATGAAGTATTAAAATGATCAATACCGCCCAACATTACTGTCTATTTATATTCCAGTAATTCACCAGAGGTCTCCTATACAAAGACTTGCATGGATTTCTTACTTAAACATGGCATACGGTCAAATTAAGAAAACACTGTACAAATCCAGATGTATCAAACTGTGTATGCTGGAATCCAAGCACATTTCTTTTGTATGTCACAATCAACTTGGAACTGAGTGCACGTGAGACACATCTGACACACCTCCATTTACATATGTTAGATGGACGCAAATTTTTATTTACTGTTATTTATCCAGGCAAATCGCATTGAGATTGAATCTCTCTTTTGCAAGGGAGGCCTGGGCCTGAAGACAACCTACTGTAAAGGTTTTTGGTCTGTTGGGGAAAGTGTAGTACCCTGGAGTTTAATGGCTAAGGGATAAAGAAGTCTGCTTTATACAGTATGTCTTGTAGTCTTTGTAACCTGCAAAAAATGTTATTCAGGTATTTCTCTGCAGAAATTTAAAGACACATTGATATTAAAGGCAATTATGTTTACATTTTGTGAAAAGGCCAATTAATATTGATCGTAATTGATTTATGACAACTATAAAAGCATTAAACATCCAAAGGAGTCAAATACTTTTACCCGACACTGTGCTTTTATTTCAGGATTATAAAAAACATTTGAGGTTAAATATCTCTCTTTTCTGTCTGTCCTCAGGGAGAGTCAGTCAAGTATTTCCTGGACAATTTGGGAAAGCTCGGACAGTCGGTAAGTTCCTCCCCCAACAGGCAGGATGGCTGCTGGATGGGTGAGGTAACACTCAACTGGTTTGTTGAAAAGAGAAGTGAAAGTGTGTCTTCCTGTTCTTGGCCAGGACTTCACACCGGTTTGACTGTGTGCTCACTTTCTACCACATAGCTATTTCTTTGTATTAAATAATACAAGTAATTTCTATAAAAACATTATTACTGAAAACGGCAATGAAAACATAAAATCCAACTTTGTGATTTTACAAACATGTGGCCTAAGACGCAAGTTCAAAATTTCTCTTAAACTTTACCGTAATCTGGGAATATTAACAAATAGTGAAAGAGCTGTAAAGAAACAAATAAGATGTGGTTTCTGATAGCTATGTGTAACTATAAACCACTGAATGTGAAGCTAAGAAGTTTGAGGGTTTTCTTGCATGTACAGCCTGKGTTAAGTCACTCCACAGCATCTTAATGGGATTAAGATCTGGACTTTGACTTGGCCATTCCAGAACTCTCCACTTCTTAGATTTCAGCCAGCCCTTGGTGGAGTTACTGGTATATTTTAGGTCATTGTCATGTTGCAGGGTCCAGTTTCGCTTCAGCTTTAATTTTTACTGCTGGGTTTGGATGCACAAGTGTGTGTCTGTGTGTGTCCAGATGTGTAAACTGCCCAAGCCATTAGCACCAAAGCACGCACATATGATGGGAGAGGCAAGCTTTTAAACTGTGTGCTTATAATAGGCTGGATGGTCCCTATTTTCTTTACGACATGGCGTTGTAATTTCCAAAACAAAATTCAAAATTTAGATTTATTTGACCACAGAACAGTTTTACTATTTGCCTTTTAAAGGGGACATATGCAAAGGCTGCCAGTTGAATAACCCTGGTTTATACTGTCATAAGAAATCTGACATCTTCTACCTCCATTTTGCATGTAATGATAAAAACCTGCCATGCAGTTAATGCAATGCAAATTAAAATTGCGTGTTCAAGTAAAAAATAAGTGGCTTTATTGTATGTTGTATATTTTTCTAAAATAAAAGCATTGCAAAGACCCACTATGATTACATAATGGGTCTTTGGTTTAATTCCCATAGAAAAACATCAATAAGAAGACGGTTAAGATACCAGATTGATGAGCAATATTGATAAGAGTAGTACTATCAATAAAATTTTAACTTTCATATATTACAGTGGTTCTCAATCCTTGTCCTCAAGGACCACTATCCTGCATGTTTTATATCAGGGCTATTCAACTGGTGGCCCCTGCGAGTGACCAAAATGCGGCCCGCCAATTGGTTCATTCATCTCTTAAGCCCAGACCACCAGTTTTCTACTTTAATTACTATGAGTTCTTTTAGTTAAACATAGACGTTTGGTATCTATAGAAACGTCAGAATCTTGGCTACAAGCTGGTAAAAACTATTTCTAAGCACACTCAAGACAGTTAAAACCACAAGCAGTTGAAGATAAAACTATGAAAGTAAAAATAAAATTGGTTAAAAAAGTTGGCAAGTCAGAGATGTCAAAATATTTGTGTTAAATAGGAGGTATGATGCGTTATTTTTGTTTTTGTTATTGTTTTATTATCACTAAATGTATTACATAGGGTTCTGTATGTTATATCCATGATAAATGCAGCAAAATAAACTATTTCAAAGGTTACAGATCTTTGGTTAATTTATATAATGACTTTAATTGCTGGATGTTCAGCCCCTCAGCTACAGCGGGTAAAATAAGTATTGAACACGTCACCATTTTTCTCAGTAAATATATTACTAGAGGTGCTAATGACATGAAATTTTCACCAGATGTCGGTAACAACCCAAGTGATCATACATACAAAGAAATCTAAACACATCTAAAAATCACTGCTTTAAATGTTGACCAACACCTCAAGAGCTTCTCTGAGCTCGATGAGACATTTTCAAAATACAATATTGACTCAGTTTTATGGTTTTTAGTATTGCCTCTGGAAGCCATTGATTCTTTATTTGTAAATAATAAATCAGATAACATGTATTAAAGCAGTGATTCTCAACCCTGGTCCTCAAGGACTCCTTTCCTGCATGTATAGATGTTTCCCTGATTTGACACGCCTGGTTTGAATGAATGAGTGATTAACAATCTTCTGAAGACCTGCTGAACAGCAGGGAAACAAGTAAAACATGCTGGAAAGGGATATTTGAGGACCAGGGTTGGGAACCACTATGTTAGACCTTTAACTAGCATTTGTGGAAGATGTGGCAAACTGTTTCTATAGAAAATGATTTGTGGAAGTGTTCCTGAGCACATGCAGTGATGTCCATAACAGAATCAGACCTGTTTTCAACGCAGCGGTCCTTGGGGGTCTAGAAGATCACAGCCATCCAGTTGCCACTTTCAGCCTTGTTCTTTGAGAACAGAGATTTCTACAGAAATCTTTTAATGGTACTACAAAATTTAGATGAGATGTATAAATTTTCTCTTGCAGAACATTATTTTGAAATAATTCCAGTTTTTGAATTTAATTTTCCATAAACTGATAAACCCCTGCTTATCTTTAATTTTGGTAGATTCAGCTTCTAAAAAATGTTTTTTTATACCAAGTCCTCTGACTGACCTGTTGCAGATTAACCCAATTATTTACAAAATGCTCCTAAAGCTGTTTATTATTCATACTATTTTGTTTGTCTGTCCCAACCAGTGCAGTTTTAGTATAATGGCCATGAACTTCTCCCCTCTATAGTTTCATCTTGATCGGCTGCGTTCATTTGATTGGATAAACACCTGTTGTAACTCATGATGTAAACATCGTCTTATTTTAGTTACAAGATAAATACATTGATTAAATAAATTTTCCTAATTCCTAAATCAGTTCACAGGATGGCTATTTTAAAACTATCCGGTTTGACAAGTTAGGTCAACAATTCTTCGAGGAACCTAAATATATGGTATTGTTCATAAACAAGATATTTGAATTTGTCAGAAATTACAGAAAACTGAAATATGATAATCTGCTTGCAGGATTACCTTCCCAGCCAGCAGGACATTCTTCTGGCTCGAAAACCCACAAAGGGGATCCATGAGTACGACTTTGAGATCAAAAATGTGCCCTTCAAGATGGTGGACGTTGGTGGCCAGCGCTCAGAGAGACGGCGCTGGTTYGAATGCTTTGACTCCGTCACTTCAATCCTCTTTCTTGTTTCGTCCTCTGAATATGACCAGGTGAGTTGCCTAAATCAGCCTTTTTATAAATATCTAATTGTTAAATAAACAACAGAGGTGATTCTCACTTCATAGTGATAACTGAGGCACTCTTTTCACTAGTTTGCTGTTATTTTGTTTCCGTCAAGATTTTTGTATTGTTCTCTTGTAGTTTTGGAAAAACTGGTATAAAACATGCATCAAATTTTGCACATCAAATATTGTTCTCTAACCTTTGGTAGCAATTTTTTTTGTCTAATATTGATTTACCAAAAAAAACAAAACACCTAAATACACATAAACACATTTTAAATTTAACACTAGGAAGTGACTGTTCTGCCAGCAGAACAAAAGCCAGTTAATCTGGATTGATGGAGTGTGTAGGAGGTGAGCTTAAGGTGAATTAAGCTTTTCCCACATCTCTCATACACAAGGTTATGAGAAAACCTTTACCAAGGTATTTCTCATTACTTGTTAATATCATGACTGCGTGAAGTGAAAAGTGACACAATAAGTGAACATTCCAACACATTCTCACTCCCGAGTCGTCACATATTGACGTTTTTCAAAGGTCCCTTTGCGTCCAATTTTGACG
>NW_013952888.1:141587-154662 GCF_001266775.1 Austrofundulus limnaeus
CTCGTCAGGCCTGTCCGAGGCCTGCTTCGAGGCAGTGAATCTTGTTTCTTCACTCGAGGTGACCCATACAAGTGATCAAGTTTTTATTTACTGTCTGTAGAAATGACTGGAAAATTCATGGAATTAATATCCCAGAAATGTATCTTGTTGCATCTATGTCACAAATAAATGACACAGTTTTTACATCAAAATGAAGGTCCAGCACAGCATGAGCAAGGTAGAGTTAATAAGGTTGCCTGTGGATGTACCGTATATACACACTCTCTGGACAGAATGACAGATTGCTTTTGAGTGACTTGGATTATTACAAAAAAAATCCCAGGATTTTTATTTTTCATTTAAACTAATGGTGTCAGGAGTTTCCCTTTAGACAAGTGTTTTTGAGACTGGTGTGAACTGGTCTTAATAACAAACAACAACACCAGCAGATAAACATGACAAACCTGTAGGAAAATACAGCGAGGCAGAAGATAAAATGTACCCAAAGAAAAAAAACTGCCAAAAAGAGGAAATACTAGTGGAGGAAGAGACAAGAGCTTAGGCTCAGATCAAAAGCAGAACCTGTGTGATACTCTGAGTTTCTGTCCGTAATGTCCTCTTTATGTCTTCCTGTTTCCATTCAAATCTTCAAMGGGTGGTCACATGGCTTTGTTAAAGGCCCAGCATCCTTTGGGAGGAAGGCATTTCGCCTTTCATTCCAGAGTTTTAAACTAAAATCATCTCACATTCAATGATGGAGTTGTAGCTTTTTATTCAAACCTCAAAAATAAGGTTGTGCACTCGGGATGCAAACTATTAATAGGCATACTTGTTAGTTAATTGTTACTTAATTGTTGGTTAATAGGTTATTAGATTAAAAACTGTCCCATTCAATTAATTTAAAACATCTGCTTAGATCGGAAAGATGCATCCTTTCTGYGGCTCTGTTTCAGTCAAAAGTAGAAACTTCAAACTTTAAACCAGTTGTTGATACACCAAGTAAAACCGGAGTTATGATAAATAGTTTACACACCTTTTATTTAAATAAAAGACAGGTCAATTTGATGTGCATTGTGAAACAAGCAGGAATCAGCAGATAATACAGTATCATGGAAAAAACACAGCAATCCACAGTCAGTTTCTTTTTTTCGAGCCAGAAAAATCTAAACCCCCGATCCTTTTTTTTTAATAAGGCCCAAATTTGTCCAGCAGCAAAAACTCTACTGGATGAAGAAAAAAAAAAAGACACAAAAGTTAAATGAAGTTTGGAGGCTGGCACAATAAATAAGATAAAACTTTATTGTCATTCTACAAAGCACAATGAAATTACAGTTCAGAACACATGTTAACAGAAATTAAAATATAATGATGTGAAGGGAATTTGTGATCAATAAATGGAAGTCTGAATATARCATAAAACCAGGTGAATGTCTTGTAAAAACTTTATTCTCGTCTCTGACTCCACTCAGCTCCGGCAGCTCACACAGTCAGGCCTCAGCAGTCAGAAGGCCTTGGCGCCTTCTCAGAAAAGCAAAGCAGTTCTCTAACAGCTGCTCTAAGAGCAAGAACTAACAGAAAATCTCTTCTACAAACGTCTGCTTCACTGTATGAATCAAACTTTTAACCTTTTTAACTCTGCCTGGTTACCCCCCCTGGAGGTGTTACCTTTTACGTCAGACGTTAGAACATACCCAACTTTATTTTGAAGACRGAACACATTAATATGAATCGCCGCTCATCAGTTAATTGTTAGTTGATTATTAAGACCAATCAACTTTTATTGAATTCATTAATTGATCAGCATTCCTATTGCACACAGTGTGATATGATACTGCAAGATTTCATGCTTAGAGTTGTTATAGACCCTGTAAGACCTCATTTTGTRATAACAAMGCATTATGTAATAATGTAATAAAATCAGGCTTCAAAATGTAATRAACTCGCACTAAAACCGCATTATGTAATAATTGATGCAAAATGTAATAAAAGTCTTCAAYGCATTTTGTAAWACTCTCAAGTCACATTATGTAATAAMGTTATTACATTTTGCTGCAATTGTTARCGAATGTGGTGGTGTGATAATCTGGTGCATTATGCAATAAACAAGTAAAAACCAGTATTTCTTTTCATCCTAATCAATATACTTGTAATAACTGTCCTGTTGCAAATACTACATATTTAAATCTTTAAAACTTTGTTAAACACTGAACTTCTCATTATTTATTTGCATTTTCAGATTTACTGTCCTGATCCCTGTTACAGAAATTATTCACTTTGTAGACAACTCCCAAAATACAGTATATCTAAAAGTTAGTTGTACATACATGTCAACCCCTTCAGACGTTTATCTGTATAATGAGCCATAAAAATATGTAATTTTCGCAAAAATAATTTATTAATCACATGCAGGGGGGTTGGGGGGTGCAGGCGGACTGTCGGCTGTAACAATATCAGAAGGAAATGAGGGTTGATGAACTTGTTTCGAGCAGTACAGTGGGTTGGAAGTGGATATTTGATGTTAATAATTGTTTTTTAACGTCCTACAGGCTCTGACATGTTGAATAAATTAGAAACTAAGCTTTTGAAAGATTCCATAAAACATTCCAAAAATCCGTGAGATTGCTCTATACCTATACCTGCAAAATGACATAAAATCTGTGTAAATTACGGACAATCCTTACAGCTTGACATGGTGGTATTGAAACATGAGTTGTAGGTGAGGCTGCATCTTACATTTTTAACAGGATATCTAAATAAAGAGACGTACCTTCGCTCTGAAACCAGTCTTCACAGAAGCGCCCYCCAGTTTTCATATTGACCCTGTGTTGCATCCTTAGTTTTCAAGTTCATGTTTTTGTCCTCGAACTAGTGGAAACTCTTGCACTGCTCTGAGTAAGACAACTTTGTTTATATAGTTTAATGTGTTCCTTCTTTAATTGCAAGAGGTTGACTAATATAACACATTATTTAAGTCCAGGAAATTGTTGYGATTCTGTTTSCATTAAACTGTTGGATCAWTTGCTTCTTTCATTTAATACCAACAGAAACTTTACCCTTTTTCCTTTAAATCATATATTTTCATTTTTTTTGGAAGCCAATGTGTTAGGAAAAAAAAGTTTTACATGTCTTGATCGTTCTACCTTGAACGACTTTTAGAATAATACGCAAGAATTTGACTGAAAATGCAAATAAAAGATGAGAAGTTCAGTGTTTATTGACCAAAGTTATAAAGATTTAAATATGTAGTATTTGCAACAGGASAGTTATTACAAGTTAAKTAWATTGATTAGGRTGACAGTTTTTGATTGTTTATTAAATAATGCMCCAGATTATCACACCACCACATTMGGTAACAATTGCCGCACAATGTAATAACGTTATTACATAATGCGGCTGAGAGTTTTACAAAATGTGKTGAAGACTTTTATTACATTTTGCGTCAATTATTACATAATGCAGTTTTAGYGTGAGTTTATTACATTTTGAAGCCTGATTTTATTACATTAATACATAACGTGTTGTTATTACAAAATGAGGTCTTACAGACCCTTAGCTACTACCACTCTAAACTTTAGCTAATATCTGTAAATTTGAGCAGGTTACAGCCATTATTATCATTTTGTTGTACTGTCAGTTGGCTGTGATGAGTGTCTTGACTTTGGTTGACTCTAAACTTTKATGAGCAATAGATATACATCCAYTGATTACTTTCTGAGAGTTTCATTAACAAATTCACAGACACAGACAAAACATTATTGATTATTGCSTTTGTCTTTCAGCTGCAGGGGATAAAAAAAAACAATTCAAAAAGAAGGAACTTTTTTAAGACGCTCAGCAAAGTACTTTTTATCAAACAGAAACACGTCATCCCTGTTGTTTCGTCTGCGTTCTGACACTTTCAGGTGCTGATGGAAGACCGGCAGACGAACCGGCTGAGCGAGTCCCTCAACATCTTCGAGACCATTGTGAACAACAGGGTGTTCAGCAACGTCTCCATCATCCTGTTTCTGAACAAGACGGACCTGCTGGAGGAGAAAGTGAAGCAGGTCTCCATTAAGGACTACTTCCCAGAGTTCTCCGGCGACCCCACCTGTCTGTCAGACGTCCAGTTCTTTCTCGTGGAGTGTTTCCGCAAGAAGCGCCGCGAACAGCAGCTGAAACCACTGTACCACCACTTCACCACAGCCATCAACACAGAGAACATCCGGCTGGTGTTCCGCGACGTCAAGGACACCATCCTGCACGACAACCTCAAGCAGCTGATGCTGCAGTGAGCGACCGGATCAAACCGGGGCAGGGAGGGGTGAGGAGGGCTGGGTCCGGGCAGACAGAAATGGGCATCACAGTGCCTTTTCCCTAATGGCGGCCCATCGTTGGAGCGGCCTTAATGTAGACATTTTGAACTCAGACTGTGTATTAAAGCCACCACTACTACAGCCATCCCCCCACCACGCTCTGCCTTACTGAGTTTTTCTTCACTCTGACTGTTTAGAGCAACTGTGACTGAGAGCTGCAGCCTTATTCTGACTCATCAAACCACTGTAAAAAACTTAAAGCCTGGTTTATACTTCATGACAAGTCAGAAATTGTCTCGCTGACGTGGTTGCATGACAAAAATAGCCTCTCGCACTGTCTCGTGCACCAACCCCTGACAACTACTTTTTGCAAGAAGTGTGCCAAGTGTGTGTCCGACCATTGTGGATGTGTGTGTTTGTGAAAAGTGGCCGCAGTATGTGGATCTCATTGCGGCTTGCTGAGGATCAGCTGACTGGGGCTGTTAGAAAATACAGCTGTCTTTACCACACTTCCAGCAGCATTTGTAAAATTAGCCAAAATAAAATTGATAAATAGTGAAAGAACTTTAGAAAAAGGAGATCATTTGTGCATGGATCAGAGAGCTCACAAACAGGTGGGTCTTCTGTCTGAGGCAGAGGGCTCCTCCTCCAGGCAGCCATGGCTGTGTTAAGAAGTGYACCATGGCAGGGCAGTGTAGACACATTCCTGTCTCTGTACACGTTTACAAAGCAGCACATCTGACTAACAGAAATGACAGATCTTCCTCTAAACATCCACTCTGCCAAACATGGCACTGTGGTGTCGCTGTTTGTGCTGCGGAGGGAGGACAACAGGAGAACTTAGCAGGATTTCTCCTCCACAGTTTTTCTTTCAGTATACATTATCCATGTGAAAAAAGTCTCACAATCACGTCAGCGAGATCTGATGTCTTAYATCTTATGGAGTATAACCAGAGCTGAAGAACCACCACTCTCTGTCTCCCCATCTACACTTCCCCTAAAGCGAGTATGTCACTGGACTGCMACTGTTGGAGATTGTGAGAAGAGTCGCAATTAATTTTCTTGTCATGTCGTTGAATTCTGAGTGTTTGTGWTTGCTGTTCATGCATCTGTGTTTAGAGTGGCCAGTTTTTGAAAATTGTGACTTAATTCTACRTGCATGACTTGCATCTGTATTCTAGACCGTGCACAGTATTTAGTTGCGGACCTCTGCCAAAACTGGACCTGCCTCAGCCTCCTTTGTACTCACTTCAGCAGCCACCCACATTCATGATTTAATGTACACTTAGAAAATGAAGAGTTAGACCAGGGTTTTTTGTTTGTTTAGTTCTTTGTATTTTTTTATCCTTGGTGTAGATCTGGACATTTGAGGCTGTAGACTCAGATGTTTTCAACTCATAAGGCGAGCTAATGTGCATGTGTCAAAATACAGTTTTGATCGGAACATGAGGACTTCATTATGAATGGGCATTTTAGGTAAAAACACTTTTTAAACATACTGATAATAATTCAGATTTTAGAATATTTAACCCTCCACCACAACATCTGTCCAGTTTTCTGGCMTTTTCCAATCCTCCTAATCTGGTCCAGTTACCAGCTGTGGCCTTAAACATAGGACCAAATTGCAGTGATTCATGCTTCTCACACAGTCTGCCTTTTCTGTCTTATTCTGCTGCAGGACTTAAATAATAAAACACAAGTTTTAGCACAACAAGAAAACTGCAAGAGCAGACAAATGTGTCTTAATGGTGCAACTCGCAGCTGAGTAYGTGGAGGAACCCCTGCAAACGTTTCGAGACATTTTGTAGCCTTCCCCACAACTTGTTGGCCAGCTCGTCTCCAGCAGGCGCAGTCCAGTGAGATACCAGCTTAACATCCTTTATCGTACCTTCCTGTGTATTCCTATCCATACATTTAGCTTTAAACTTGCTTCTCTTCTCTGTTTGTGGGGGAGGCGATTGTTTCAAATCAGCTAAGCTGCCTACAGGTGTCAAACAAATGCTAAATCCTGTGCCTTCTTTTGTAAAACTCACTTGGTTGTGTGTCATGTTTGCTCACAAACACACAGATAGGAACTCCTCTTTCTTAGTCCACTTCTAGTTTGTTTCTAATCTATGAACCTACTGTATGTACCTATGCATTTTTCTTTAATTTATGTGTTTTTGAAGTTTACACTTCGGGGACTTGTGACTTCTGATGAACACTGTTACAGTTTATTTAAAGTGGGGGAGAACTGACAGAAGCACTGTGTTAAAACCTGAGATGTGTTTGGCCTTCTCTCGGGGCTCAGTATTAACCAGTTCTCTGTCATTTGAAGCCAACAGAGCTGCTATGACCATGCCCTGACACATTTGAAAGGTTTTTTCTCTGCCAAAAGTCTCCTTAAGCTTCAAAAGCAAAATAAAAATGTAGTCGTCCTTTAAAGTGAGCAAATGTTTCCGTGAGGATCTGGACTGAAATGCCCCAGGTTCTTCCTGGTATTAAAAGATTTTGTTAACTGGACAGCTTTGCCTTCATGCTTGCCAGTAATTGTTTTGCCTCAGTTTGGGCCATATGACGGGCATAGAGCTGCAGCAATCAGGACGTCAGAACAAGTATCTTCCTAGTTCAAAGTTTCTGTAATTGTCAGTGGAAAAAAGACAATTGCATCTGCTTAAGATCTTAAATTATCAATTTTCTGAGATTTTCTTGGGAAAAGTTGAATCAAGAAAAGTAAGTTCCTTAATTGTTAAGAATATTAGAAATTTAATGTGCAAACTGAAAAAAGTTCAGACCTGGGGAAAGCCCAAAAGATTTTTTTTCTTCTGACGAAATTGACCGTATCGTCAGAAGTGGTGATTATGAGGCACGAAATGTCTTAATTTTCTCTGTCCTGAAGAGCCACAGTGATGCCAAGAGAATACTGGCTTCCTGCTCTGCTTTATTCACAGTTCAATCTTTGAGGGGAAAAAAAAGTTTAAACTTCAGTTTTGATTTACTGTGTAATAGTGCAAAAATGTTTGATTTGAAGCTGCRAGCTAAACTCTGAGCTGAATCATCTGTAGCATGTAGCTTTAAAAACTGTCCATCCTGAAAGTGCTCCGAAGTTTGAACTTTCTACRTGTTTTAGATCTGAATCGTCTGAACCAGAAGCGTGTGGGGTCCTGTGGTCTCCTGTGGAGGTGATGGTAGATTATTTGTCCAGGTTGAAGATGGTCACATCCAAGCCTTATTCAATCCTTTAGTTTTTTTTTTTTAACCACAAAGTGTTGTGTAATAAAGTAACRGTGGTGAGGCTGTGCTGTCTCGAATCCTTTGACTTTTCTAAATGATCCCTTCCATACATCCGTAATTAGAAACAATAGGGACTTTGCTGCCAGCCTGTTTGTTAMTGATCAACCTCACATTGTTGTATAGAGTATTTGTACAGTTGACATTGTAACTTTTGAAGGCCCTGTCACTCTATGTTTTAGACAACTTGTGCCAACTTATGAAAATGTTCAATTTTACTCATCAGATATATATTCAATCTAATTGTTAGAATTACAGTATTTATAGGGCCTTAAGAGGTTTCCAGTAGATTTTTAAATTTGCCTTCAGCTTAGACATTTTTAGTGTTGACAAACTTTTCATAAGTTGTCTAAAACGTCATAGTGTGACAGGGCCTTAACTTTATGTATTTCTCGCAGAGGCACTAATATCCAGAGTCACCAAGAAGTCGTTAATGTTACTAAATTCATGCAATTAAAATTTTTAATTTATTTTTTATACATTATATTTTTTCAGGAACTACCACATGCAAAATTAACCCGCTTTCATTTCCTATGGAATTTCATGGGAGCCTTTGTTTCTTATCAACTGTGACTGCCAGCAATTTATATTCTGCTGAACATACACAGAGTTTTAAGCAACRCCCCTGAATAACATTTTATACAGCAAGATCTCATACATGTATTATGTTCATTTTATATCTCACAAGTGTGGGTGTGTATTTTCTTCTTACCTGGTGGGGTCGATTTTAACCATTTTCCAACGTAAGAACTGTGTATATCAACAAATGTCAACTCATTCATAAAACAACCAAAAAAAAATTGTTCAGATGTCTTTGCATCCAGAAAAGATGAGTGATGTTTTATGTATACTTAGTTGAGATTCAGTACTTTGTGGTTTAAAGCTGCAGGATGACTTCGGGAGTTAGAAGCCTGACGTCGCTGCCTTCATTTCTGGTTTACTCAGCAACTGGTGTTGAGCGTCTCGTAGACAAAGCAATCCTGCTTGGTGTCAATTCATAGCCTTGTAGATGAACTCCAGCATGACAGTAGCTGACGAACCTCCCTCACCTCAAAGTGTAAGGGAGCGACTCATTCATGCCCACTTCAACAACTGGGGTCTACAGCCTGCCTGTATTTGCTTCACACGACTTTAAGCTGTTTAAACCTTAATCAGCCTGTTTTTTTGTGAGAAAAGTCCTTTCCAACAGCCATTGAGGAAGAGAACATTGCTCAGACTCTCGGCTATTGCAGGCTCTGTAACTGAAAAGTCACATTAAGCAAAAACAATCGACCTTGTTATCAATCCACACTTCATCTACTAGCCATGCTTTCCAGTCTCCAAATAAATGTTTGCGTGCTCAACACAGGGTTCAAATGAGATAACCCTTTCTTTTACAAAGTTCACAGCACAGCTATAGTGACTCAGCATGAGAACCACAGACTCAGCAGTTCCATGAGCATTTGCGGTCCGTGTAAACGAGGATTTTTCACCTGAATCAACATCTAAAAAACCCGTGTTCAGCAGAAGTGTCCGCGTGAACAGGGTCTGTGAGAGCCTAGCTACCATTCAGAGAAAACTTGTTTCAACCACCTGTATTGTTCCTCCTCAGTCTGACGTTTGACCATCAACCAGACCTCTTACTGCCCTAAAATGCAAACCTTCCCATTTAGTTTTGTGTTCATTCATGGGACAGAAACTGATAATCAGCTAAACAAAGTTTAATTTTTCTTATTGACATTACAAATGATATAAAAATTAGTGTATATTCCAATTACAGGGCTTCACTCTACTCCTCATTAACGTCTGTTCAGAGATACTGCAGAATCAATCAATGGTCCAACATCAGAAATGTGGGTTGAGTTCCAGCCTTTGAACACTGGACCAGCTCTTCTTCCTTCCTAGAGCACTTGGGGGAAGCGGATTGGAGGTCCGATTGTTGTTCAGTCACTACACAACTGGTGTTTGTTCACATTGCTAGCCCCTTCTTGGTGGGAGTTGGACTTGTCCAGGGATACCTGTCATCAATTCTGTTCATAACTTTTATGGACAGAATATCTCAGTGCATTCAGGAGGAAGAGAAAGTCTAGTCTGATGGCCTCAGAATTTAGTTTTTGCCATTTGCAGATAAAATGGTCTTGTTGTTGTCATGCTACAATYTCCAGCTCTCATTGGAGCGGTTCACAGCCAAGTGAGAAAGGTTAAGATGATAAGGCCTGACCACTACACTAGAGGTTAGGAGACCATGCACCTGGCAAACACCTGACACCAGAGTTCACTCCTCTCTATGCTAAGAAGAGGGAGACACGAAGAAAATGAAAAAGCAGGCAAATGAAAATTATTCTTTAAGTTATCGTATGATTTTTGATTTATTGTTTATTGTGACAGGTCTAAAGATGGGCAACTTATCCAAAACAGGGCCATGGTCTGCAATCAGAAAAAAAGAGGATTACTCTCTCTGGGTGTCTTTGAAAATACAAGCATCKAATTTTAAACTTTTCAGGAACCCTCTTAGAAAACCCAATAACCCATACCTGACAAAACACACAAAGTAATCGGGTTGGAGCTTTATGTTTTTAATAGAAAAAAAAACTACAGAATGAAAGTGCAACATCACCTAATAGAAAGGAACCTCCCTGGCACTTAATTAAAAAAGTATAAAAACAGAAAATAAATGTAAAACATTTTAAATGTAAAACATTTAAATAAAATGGAAAATTCTAGACTTCAAGTGACTACAGGTGCAACTCAGGACTTCATGTTGAGTCTCTCATGGTTTGCATACACACATGTGACCATGTTTAAATCCACACGTTGACGTTTGTTGTCTCAGATTAACGAAACAAACTGAAACACTACACTATCTGCAGTGTGACTGCTTTACAGTTTGACTGGCATGTGCATCTCTGCAATACACATAGGAGGACAACGCCTTTATCCAAACATGGGGCAGAATCCAACATCCTCTGGTATCACAGAATCTATAGACCAAACTGCTGCGTTATTGTTTTTGGTACAATCACATCTGGAGCTAAATACAAGCAGCAAGAATGTGCATCTTAATAACATTTAGGAAACAATCAGATTTTAAAACATATTTTTCTAGCTCAGCTTGTGTCAACGTCCCACAGGAAAAGGTAATAGCTTTAATTCTTCAAGTCAGGAGTTCCAAAAGTGGGGGGTGCAGCACTGAATGAGACAAAATAATGCTTGGACAATGCTGTGTCTGGTTGGAGACTGTGTGTGCCTGGGGCTGATTGGGTTGAGGCTTATAAAGCATAAAGAGTTTGGGATCCACTGCTTTAAGTAAATGTTGCAGATATTTTTTTGCAGGTGGACAGTTTCCCCACAAACGTTTCATTTTTTTTAGAACATGGTTAAAATAAATTCAGCACTTGGCTTTTGAAAGTAGATTCAGAAACTTTCGTCTGCAAAAAACACACTGAAACCCCCACTTTTGTTTATGACATCCACCATCTGCATTAGTCTAAGTGGTTGTGGTCGCCAAGTCCACGGGTCCACAACCCCAGTAAACTATTGCAGACTTATTCTTTTGGTGCTCTGTGAGTTACTTCATTAGAAGTTCTGTTAGCTCTGACCCTGCTGGAATAGAACAGTGTGACATTGTTGGGCAGACAGGCGTGACGATGCTTCAGCWCAGAAGATGAGTCTTTGGTCTCGGAGCAGAGACGGTTTTCTTCCTGTGAAGAAGTGGACTTTTCAAGTTGGTGGATAATTAACAGAGGGAACGACACCTGAGATTTGGATCTAGCGGCAGGTAATGTCAAAGACCCTGCAGCTTCACGCAGCTCAGGCCCAACTCCAGGTTTGATCTTTGATGAGGTCAGATTCAAATAACCGAGGTGTTCTGATCATCGACCTGTGGAACTGTAATGTCCTCAGCCAAGTCTACTTCCAAGAAGTCCAGCTGGTAGCTGTTATGAGACATTTTCTCCTCTTCGTCAGCGTTCTTGCTTTTATCTTGATTTCTGATGCATCTTTGGCACATTGTGGGCTTAGCCAGGCCAACCATAGCCAGGCAGACTGCACTTACTCCGATGCCTGCTGCACATGAGTAAAAAGCAGCACCGTAGTTCTGTGTGACATCTACCAACATACCTGGAACAAAGGATGAGATGTTACGATCTACAGAGAGCTTTACCAATAACCAAAACCAGAACTAAACTAAAGGAAGAGAGATCTTACCACTTAGTGGKGGTCCAGCCAGTCCAGCGAAACTCTGGATGAAGACATAGACTCCCACACATGAGGGCATCCTCTGGATCCCCACCACTTCCTCCTCGGCCAGAAGAGGAATGTGCGTGGAGCCTACGGTGCCCAATAAGAAGCCGTAAAGAGTACAGCAGACCACCAGGCCCCAGAACTCCCACACCACAGTGAAGGCCACCAGAACGAGGCCCAGCAGGACCACACACGCCAGAAGCACCAAGGTTTTCTTGCAGCGGACTTTGTTTAACACAACTCCAATTGATAAGCGACCGAAGATTTCCGCAACTGCCATCACAGAGAGCATGTATGAGGCCATGGTGGGCTCCACGCCTCGACTCTTACTTAGTTCGATGATGTAAAGCTGTGGTGCAAAAAAGCCCAGAGTGGCAAACAGGCCGAAGAGTGAGTACCATATGAAGGCATAGTCTTTAAGGGCTGAGAAGTCCAGGAGTTTCGGGGTGGAGAGCTGGCGAGGACCCACCTCTACCCCTGTCACTTTCACATCAAGACAGTCTATGGATGAGGATTTCTCCCACTCCACTAGAGATTTAGCCTCTGGTTCTGCGTTCCTCAGGTCTTCATCAGACCCTGACAGTGACGTGACTCCTGAGTCCCCAGACCCTCTGGAGATTGCTGAACTGATGGAGGTTTGAGTTTGTTCATTCTCTAGTTCATAAACGCTCTGAATCTGCTTCAGAGAGACGGAGTCTGATTGGTTGTCCTCCTTTACAGGCTCTGGCTGGATGTTGATTGGACAAAGGAGGAGGCCACAGCCAATCACAGAAGCCTGAATGACCCCAAGTACGACCAGACAGTAGCGCCAACCAATGTCTTCCTTCAGTCTGGTGAAGGCTGTGGAGAAACGTTAAAGCTCATTATTCTTCAGTTACAAACTTTGACTCTATATTGATAAAGTTTTAACAACAGGAAGCTACCTCTACATTGCTTTATAGTAAAACAATAAAGTCTAATGCAATTGACACACGGCCTACCATGACAGAGTTTTAAATTAGAATTGTTTTCTGTTAAATGGCATTATAGATGATCTGGCCAAATCTGGCCTTTGGCCTCTGTCAGTRTGCCCCAGGGTAGCTGTGGCTACAGTGTAGTTTACTATCATCAGTGTGTCAATGTGTGTGTGTGAACGAATGATGCATGAAAACTGTAAAGTTTCTTTGAGGGTCTTGAAAAGTGCTATGTAAGACTAATGCATTATTATTATTTTTATTATTATTAAATCTTTAAGTGACATTATGTTCTCATAATGTGATCAATCAACTGGAAACCATTTTGGACATATACAGACTGCACTGCTAAGAAGC
>NW_013952888.1:154673-158104 GCF_001266775.1 Austrofundulus limnaeus
AAACACACACACATACCTATATATACAGTATATATAGTACCTTGTTTAACATATGAATCCATATCTCATATGTTCCATAATGTACATAATTTGTCCCTAGCTTTTACATAGGTTATTAATAACTTATACAAGCGTATCACAGCATTTTCTGACATAAGCAGAGCTTCGTGCAACATTACTGTAACTTTTGGCGAACTTATKCTGGAGTGTATTGTTACGAGGGTGGCTGTAATAACCCTTGTCATAACGTTTTACACAGCTTATGTCAACATATGCCAAATTTGTCCAACATGCTGGACATAAGCTGGGTGTATGTTTTCAATAAGTTGCCAGCACGCTGATATGTATTACAGATCTTATTGTTCCATATTTTCTTAACAGAGCACTTTGTTCTCAGACTGCAGCTTTTATGGTTCCTATAGTTTCAAAAAGTAGAACAGGAGGAAGAGAATTCAATTATCAAGCTGTCTAGTTTTAAGACTCGACATTAGACTTTCCTGTTTGATAAATAGTAGCAGTAGTAGTAAATAGTTAGGGTTGGTTTCCTGAGTTATTCCTTAGTTCTGCTGCTGTTGGCTTAGACTGCTGGAGCACAAACTGAGCACATTTCCTCACTCTGCTATTGTCTTTAGTCTCTCTTCTCTACATGTTTGTTGTAATTATTTCTATCAATAATGTGTGTTTTCTATGTCCCCTCTGTGTTTGTCTGCATCTCTTTCCTGTCCTCTCAAACCCAGCCGGGGGAGGCAGATGGATGCCCGCCCTGAGTCTGTTTCTGCTGGAGGTTTCTTCCTGTTAAAGGAAGTTTTTTCTTTCCACTCTAACCAATGTGCTGCTCAGGATGGGAGACTGATGAAGTGATTCAATAAAATCTGGTTTCCTTTAATGGACTGTTTTTGTGGGTTTTYGTACAGTGCCCTGAGATGACATTTGTCTTGACTTGGTGCTATATAAATAAACTAAACAAGTTTAGTAGATTTAAATCGCCAGAACTTTGTTTATAATCTTGTAATTCTGTGTAGAATTTAAATGCACAGATATTATTGACAAACTACGACTATTTAAACCTGACACTTTTACAAAATGAACATCATACTTTTTTGTGAATAAATATATAATTAAATAAATAATAATTATAATAATAGTTCCACAGACACACACCTTTACTTCAATCCTAGTCATACAAATATACGTTTTATACTCTGTAAAACCCAATGAGTATAGCCAGTGTTTATGTTGGCAAACGTTATGTTGTGCCAGCCATCTTATAGCGAGTTAATTCCAAAAGATATTCAGTTGTAGATATCCCGCCAATGATTACTTTCTAAAAGTTTTTTAAAAAACGTTAAGTGATTCATGAGGTATTTTACTAAAACAGACAAACACAATCAAAAGCATCATCAGCTACCTTGTCTTTTGGTAGCAGGAGATAATTCACAGAATTTACATGTGAAAACAGCAAAGATTTCATTGAATGTTTTTTATCTTTATAATATAAATAAAAGTAATGGTAAGATGAATATGACTGTGACCATACATACACTTACCAGGTGCAAATGCAATTATGGCAAAAGATTCTCCTGAAGAAGCAATGGAGGTAACGAGAGCTCTCCGTCTGGAAAAGTACTGGGCTAAGTTGGTGACCGTTGGGAGGAAGGAGAGGCAGAAGCCGAGTCCTGTAGAAAAAGAGGAGAAAAGAAGGGGACATGACAGCCACTGGTCCGCATGGTAGCAACACATCATGGCTATGTGGGGTGGATCAAAGTGTCAAGCAGTCGGGTCACGCCCTTGTCAAAGGTAGCAGGGGGCTTTAGATGACACAGGTGTGCTACGGCTGCTGCTGAAAGACAAAATGCATGTAAAGACAAAAAAAGACAAGGGGAGAGAGAAGAAGTTGTCAAGTTAGCTGCTTTGCACTTCACAGGAAGACATGGTTTTCATGATGGGAAAGCTAGCAGTGCCTTCTGTTTGGAAAAAACAAACAACAGACAAGTTAATGTGCTCTGATCAAACCTACTCTATCAATGTGGTCTTGTTTTATTCTAGAATCTTACTCAGTGATCTATAATGTCTTCCTCTTCAGCACCACCACTTTTGATCTGAATGGAATTCAGAGGTGTTTTATTTTTGTATATTTTATTTTTATATGTTTCTGCTCAGGTTTTTCCTGCTGTCTGTGTTGTGTCAGACATTCCTGAACCCTGTATCTGAGTTGTGACTAGATCAGGAATGGCATCCGTAACGGAGTCTCAAAACTGTCTTGAAACCTTTGCAGTGGTTCTCAACACAGAAGAAACTCACATTCTTGAGTTTTGAAAATGTTAAAAAGTGGACATATTTTCTCTCAAAATACAGTATTTGTGTCTTGAATCCATTTGATTTGGTTTCTGTGATTTTAGGGCTGTATTTTGACACTAGCGTGTGAGCTCTTATGACAGGAAACACTACAACCATGAATATCCAGGAGCTCGCTGCACCAACGTAGAAGAAGGGATTTTTTGGTGTAATCCTGAATTAATTAATCTTTGATTTGGTTGCACAAAGGTTTCTGTGGTAACTAGTTCTCTGAAACTAACCTGGTCCTGGCCAGGTTTAAAGTGGAGCTTAATTAATTTGTTAATGTTTCTGAGCAGAAGACAATCACTTCACTGAMAAAATATCAATCTAACTAAGTCTTACACTCATTTCCAGCATAAAAATAATTCTGATCTTGTTTCAAGACTGATAAAGTTAACAAAAGCAGAAAGTGTTCAATTATTAATCTTGTTAGCCTGGAAATTTTTCTTTATTTCAAGTCTTACCAAGTGCATTAGTCTTACTGCACTGGCAGATTATTTCACTTTATTTGAGAAGATTCAGACTATAACATAGTATTTTTTAACTTAATTTTAGATTGCTAATTTAAGCAGCTTTTGATTAAAAATCAGTTTGTTTCATACAATTATTTAATGTTCTTATGAACATATCTGCCTCRTTCTTTTTACTTTGGATTAAAATATCACAGAATAAAGCCAGAACAGTGTTTGAAAGAGGTTCTTCGCCTCTGTCAATGGAACAGTCTGAAAGAAGCAGATTTTTTCTTGTTGACACTGATAGAAGTCCCTTAAGTTCATTTATAACAAACAAAGAAGGTATCTGCAGGAGGAAAGCAGTCACTCTGTCAATAACAAATCAAAATGACACAGAGCTACTTACAGACAAATGACAGACAGAATGGATGAGCTGTTACAGCGGGTAAAATAAGTATTGAACACGTCACCATTTTTCTCAGTAAAAATATTACTAGAGGTGCTAATGACATGAAATTTTCACCAGATGTYGGTAACAACCCAAGTGATCCATACATACAAAGAAATCAAACCAAGGCCTGTCACGATAACAAATTTTGCTGGGCAATTAATTGTCTCAAAATTTATTGCGATAAACGATAA
>NW_013952888.1:159255-164262 GCF_001266775.1 Austrofundulus limnaeus
TTATCGTTTATCGCAATAAATTTTGAGACAATTAATTGCCCAGCAAAATTTGTTATCGTGACAGGCCTAGGTTTGATTTCTTTGTATGTATGGATCACTTGGGTTGTTACCAACATCTGGTGAAAATTTCATGTCATTAGCACCTCTAGTAATATTTTTACTGAGAAAAATGGTGACGTGTTCAATACTTATTTTACCCACTGTAGGTGTGCCTGTGAGTCTCTAGTACCTGATACGATGCCAAGAGTGATGTACATCTCAGTGATGGAGCTGGTGAAGGCAGAAGTGATCATTCCAAGACTTATGAGGAAGCCCCCCATCATYACTACTGGGCGAGAGCCAAAGCGGTTGCTCAATGTTGTTGCCACAGGAGCTGAAGGTAAAGAACAATAATTCCAAGTTACTTAGTGTGAGTCTTAAGTGACTTTTATGCAGACAACCCCAATAAGCTCGATTTGACCTAGATTTTCATGCTAATGCAATATTTAGTCAGATTGCCAAAAATGCTAAAGGTCACATAGAGCAGCTTAGAAAGGGGGAAAAAACAAACAGACAAACAAACAAATAAATCGTCATCGTAAAGTTTTACAAATATAACCACCATCGCAAGATTTTCTAAAATCATGCAGCCATTTGTGTTTCGTAGTTTCTTTAGTGTTTTTTGAGATCTAACTCTGAATTCTCTGTTATTTTAAACATTCATAAATCAAAACATTCAGCTTGACTGACACCACTTTCTTGTAAGTTTTTATTTTTCAAAAAATTCAGCTATATTAAAAAATAAAATCCCAGACGTATTGTAGCATAGCTATTGTTTGTTTATGTCAGTTTTGGGTTTAGCGTCTATTTTGATCAATTTTAGAGGCCTTTTTGATCATTTTAGTTTCTAGCTCTTATTCTGCTGTTTTTAGCTACTTTTTGGTCAATAAAGCCTCTCTGCTTATTTAAACTAACAACACAGTTTTAGCGTCTTTAAAAAATTTCAGCAAAGTCATTCAGCGCTCAGCATTCATGCTGTATTTTCACAGAATTTGCATTTTAATTTTCCAATATTTAATTTACTTCCTCAAATATTTATGTGTTGTTTATCTGCAATAACACAACTTTTAATTAGTCCAAAGAAAAGATTTTCAATGAAACAAGAAGAGAAATAAAGCAGAGCTTGGGTGACTGACCAGTAAATGCAAAGATGAACACAGAAATAGAGATGACCCAGGAGACGCGACTGTTGCTCTCCTGAAACTCTTCCATCAGATCCTGGAGGAAGATGCCCAGAGTCTTGATGACTCCATACGTGTTGACCTCCACCAAGAAAAAGGCCACAGCCACGAGCCAGCCCCAGCCACCCTCAGGCACCTCCGGGTAAACCTTTGGGCCCAAACAGTGTGGGACTCTGGGATTCCTCATGGCTAAAACAGGCCACCTGGTGAGGGAGAAACCAACATGTCAGTGATTTGATAGGAAAACATAAAAAAATAATAATGCTGCTTTCAGTCAACAATGCTTTCAGGTTGTGAAACCTAGAAAGTAATTATACCTCTGTACCTGCCTTGACATTTCTATTTGTAAGAGCACATACTTCAGAATACCCCAGGATCACTCACTGTAGAATAATTCAATTTCTAATCATAGAAACACATAATATTTACCATGGTAATCAGACCAACGGTTGTTAAGAAATCCTTAAAATATGTCCTGGATCTGGATGGAAAAARYTGATTTTCTTGCATCTGATGTGCCTCCATCAGTGACACGCAACATCCTCATTTCAACAGGGCTGTCTGGACCACCTTTACACCTGTCATCGTTTGAGCCTGTGATCTTAATAAATCGCAAATAACACGCTCACTTTTAGGATGGGCTTTAAGGCTGCTGACTCAGCATTCTCGCTGGGCTCAGTATCTCTGGTGCCATGTAGGTAGGAGTGATGGATGATGYAACAGTCTGGCCTGTGAATAATTCATGATAACTATCTGAGTTCAGCAATAAAGGCTGTATTGGAGGAACAAAGTGTACATGAGGATTGCCCCTCGCTAACACTGTTGTTTAAGTTTAAGAAGTTTAAACTTACATAAATATCTAACTATTTCTTTTAAATGACTCTGGACTTTGGAAWTGAAACCTTGAATACATTGTGGATAGTGCTGATAATGTCACAAATTGTTTAGAAAACCAGATATTTTGTCTTGTCACATTAAAAAAGTGTGTTCATTCATGCTGATACTGTTACTGCAACATTAATCAATAAAGGTATACACTTGCATATTTTCCTATCATTGAGTCCTAATCTAAAGTAACAGCAAAAGTAATAAGACTTTCAAAAACTAACAAATTTTGAAACATTTTCTATGTTCCAGCTTATCAAGACTTACTTTTTTTTGTAACAATTCTGTAACGTATTTATTTAAACCACATACATAATTAGAACCTACTATAAGTTGAACTGATTAATACACAGCTGAAGTTGATCTCTGATTGCATAATCCTTTTCAAGGAAATGTCTAAAGGGCGATTCCACCTAATTTTTCACTAACTTCAGCATCTTTAATCTGCTTTAATTTAACTAAAAACTAAAAGACTTAGGCACTAATCAAACCTGGACTGGATAATGCTACATTAACAGCAGAATATTTAAAATCAGTGTTGCGATTTGTGAAAGCTTTACTGGATTTGTGAAGGGCGATTACTCCACTTTTTTGTATCTGGATCACACTAAAACTAGGGGTGTAAGAAAATATCGATACACTGAAATATCGCGATATTTCATTTCCCGATACTGTTTCGATATTCTAAAGCCATGTATCGATTTTTTTATTAAGGTTTAAAATGTCAACTTTCCTGCCAGCCGTTCATTTTTATGTTGTAGTTCAGCCTCTGACCGCTAGTTGGCAGCAGTGAGCCAGCCTTTTGGCTCCTCTACCTCTTGAGGTAGAGTCTATTGTTAAGTGTTGGGTGACCATATTGTAAATTAATATTAAAAACTAAAAGCTGCAAAAAATATGTTTTCAAACTATTTATTGTCAAATTGAGTCTAATAATTGAAAACATGGATGAAATAAGAAATATGAAACAAATAAAATAAAATACATACAAAGCAGAACACAGCTAAATGTATCAAAAGTATGTCTGTAATATTAGAATTTTCTGAGACAATGAATTTTAGTTTTTCATTTTTTTCCCCTGTAAGAGGTTTTTATTTAATAGAATTTTTGGACAAAGAAAATCGCAATATATCACCTTGCTTGTAGTATCTCAATATATCGGGATATATCGTATCGTGATCCCTCTGTCATATGTATCATATCGCCAAATTCTTGCCAATACACAGCCCTAACTAAAACTGGCCCAGATGTAAAATTAAAACACTTGTGCTCTTTAACCTGGAGTAGATTATTCTACATTTATAATGTTTAAAATCTAGTGTATGACTTGTGAAACCTTTTTACAAAAACAATTCAGACGAAAGCATTGCAGTTCTGCATTATTGACCACAAGAGATTTATTTAACCGTATGTCTCCAGTGGTGAAAAGTTGAAATAACAGCAAATAATGCAAATTTGAGAGGTGGGGGAGTTCAGTTCTAGAGGTTCAGTCTGTGGTCACTCATTTACACTCATTTACAGGCCATTCAGTCTGTGGTCCAGATGCATAAAAAGTGCTGAAATTGCTCTTTATTGGATTGTCAGTAATCAAATATAGGTTTCCCAAATCACAAACTTGGCTTTAAATAATCTGAAGTGCAGAATAATCTAGTCCAGGTTTGAAATGTATAAGTATTTTCATTTTTAAACTAGGGCAGCTTAAAAAKGCTGAAAAAAATCTAGCTCACCAAGATTTTTTCTACCYAGGTGGAATTGCCCTTTAGCCATTTCCAGAACCAGAAGCAGCAATCTGAAACCAACTTCAGCTCCGTCTGAAACAACTGGTTTTAAATATCTCTGAACATAAACTCTATGTTTCTGTGACTTAACAACTGGTTGTTTAGTACTGCGTTTCTTTTTAAATCATTTAATTAGAGGAAAAAAAAGTGATTGAGCACCCCCATCTGCTGGAGTCATCCGATCCGCACTGCAGTGGTAGGGTTTCCCACTTATACTGACGCAAGTTGCTCCACATTTATCATCCGACTCAAACAGACAAAAGATTTTGTCCCACGTTTTCACAAAWTAAAAACTGCATTCTAAACAAATAAACATTTGTTAACCTTTCAAACAACTGAAAACAGTTTACTGTGAGATGAAGTCAGACAGCATCCCAGCAGTATTTAACCTGGCTTTAATAACTAACAGTTATTACTCATTTACTCACCGGCAAAGTGGACAAAACGGGGATGAAAAGGCAAGTTTGGAAGATACCGAGTCGTGTTGTCTTCTTTTGGAAGTGTATAAGATAAGGCTTTGGCTCAACAGAAATGTGATTAAAGCTCTGCTTTTGATGCTTCTAASCCGTTTTATGCCTAAACTAAACCTAGCAGAAACCTCCCCGGTCTACCGTGCTTCTCCCATGAACATCCTTTTGTCTTCTGTCCCGTCCTGCCTGTTTTTACAGCTCTTTACCGGCTCAAGCCGGTCTTCAAACGCGGACACGCGGCTTCCTGAACGCGCGACGCTCTCTGACGTCAAGCTGTCTCGCTCACGCACGTGTGCCGCGCGCAGCTTCCGGGAAATCTCTATCAAGCGTGTTCCCTAGAAACTGGATCTTGTGCGCAGGGGCGGCCCTAGACATTTGGCGGCCGTAGGCATGCTTCAGGGGCCCTACTTTGAAGATGATAAAAGAACACAAAACCAAATGCTGTATGTAGCCTAATTATAAATTTTATCCATTAAAATTTACCTGAACACACAATAGTTTACTGCTAACTGAGTTTACATGTTTTATATCACATCACTTTATTTGTTTTTTTTCAAGGGATGGCTTCATAAAATGCAGTTTTAATAGAAAAAAGTTACAAGTAAATAAATAAAAAGCATTAATAATTTGGGTTTAGCTCCAGTATCAGTACTTGTA
>NW_013952888.1:164403-167351 GCF_001266775.1 Austrofundulus limnaeus
GTGTGGTCACACCAACTTATGTCAAGCGAAGGCTAGACCGTCTCATTTCACAGTAGTTTCATGCAGCCTACCTGGACTGGGCAGGATGTGGGCCAGGTTGGCTACATGCTCATGTAGCAAACACATTCTCACTTCCAACTCATCACATATTGACACTTTTCCTCAAGGTTCGCTCTGYATCTTATTTTGATGCCTCAGGTTACCCCTTCAGATTCAGATTCTCTTTATTGTCATTCAAACACAACATCAGGGAAGCACTGTAGAACGAAATTACGATGCATATTAGCACACGACATAAACAACTTGATATAGTAATATAAAGTTTGAAATGCTAAATTAAACAAAGTAAAGTATGTTAGGCATTTAAAAACAAAACAGAAAAAATATTAATAATAAAAATAAAATAAAGTAGAAATAGAGCGAGGTAGAATCCAGATCAAGATCGAGGTTGAGGTGGTATAAATAGATCTATAAGGTGCATACATTTGCATTTGTGCAATAAATGACAGTATGTGTGCAAAAACAATGAACAGGTAGATGAGATACTGTTATATTGTTGGTTTTGAAGTTTTTCCAGAGTCAGGAAATGTTTGGTCAGCAGCTATGCAATGAAGAAAAATCTGAGCAGGTAGATCAGATTGTAATTCAGACTTGGCCATTATGCAGTGTTCATAAGTCTGATGGCGGTGGGGAAGAAGCTGTCWCAGAACCTGACTGTTCTGCATGACAGGCTGCGGTATCTTCTGCTGGAGGGTAGGACAGAGAACATGACGTGAATGAGATGAATGGGGTCTTTGGTGATTCTAGTTACTCTCGACAGACAGTGTTGTTTGGCCAGTTCCCCACTAGGTGTCAGCGTGACCCCACCACTCTCCCCAGTGTCTTCCCGTCAGAGGCATTGCTGCTCTCGTGCCACAGAGAGATGCAGCTGGTGATCACGCTTTCAATGGTGCCTCATAAGGTTGTGAGGATTGATGTGTTTAGGTGTGCTCTCTTGAGCCTGCGTCAGTTATTGACGCACCAGGCATTTCCGGGTTCCCTCGGTGTCCGGTTTTGATGCATCGGGAYGCAAAATTTAGGAGTCTTTGAGTTGGGGTCCGTGGTTAATATTAGGGATCAGGGTTCATGGTTAATTTTAGGTTGTGGGGCCAGGGATAGGATGTGAATATTAGGTAATTTTAGGGTTTGTGACATGACGTCACAGTGGCTTTCAAACCCCAAAACACGTTAAGACAAAAGATTAATTCACCCCAAAGATCCAGTTTCCCGGCAAAAACAGAGTAATATCATATATGCTGTTAAGTGTCAGGAGGACTGTGATCAGTTGGGGAAACAAAACAGCCACTGTTCAAAAGAATGAGCCAGCACAGACGAGCTACGTCATCGGGTCAGGACTCTGCAGTTTACTCATCTACAGGCCAGAGGTCACTCTTTCCGGGATGAAGATGTTCTCATCCTTGATAGACAGGAACATTGGTTTGAGAGGGGAGTAAAGGAAGCCATCTTTGTGAAGAAAAAACGTCCACCATTAAACAGAGGTGGAGGCCTTCRTGTCCAGTTGTCCTCCTCCTACAATGCTGTTATTGCAAGTATGACTCAGCACCCTGTGAGCAAAATGTGTGAATCAGGGCCCCAAYGATACCAACACAAAGAGGGAAAGAGAGACAAAAACAAGGGGACRTTGAACCCCACTTGCACTCACTACATTCACATAACAAAACACCAAATAACCACAGCCGAAGCATCCAATCCAATAAGTCAGGTGATGGGGCACATGACCCTCTATGAACAATAGAGCTAATCAAGCCTATTGTTAGGCGATGGCCCTCTTTTGCAWATGACTAACCTGTTTGTCCATGTGGAGGCAGTGCTTATAAGGCTGAGTTCACCTGAAACACATCAGACTGAAGAAGTCTCTCAGAGGAGAGACGAAACATTTCACTAAAGACAAACCTATCCAGGGGACCTATTTATTACTTTCTTTTTGATTTGGGACATGTAGTTGATGTGAATTTCCTACACTTTCTAAAAATGGTTAATTTTAGAGATCAGGGTTGATGGTTAGTTTTAGGTATAGGGTCAGGGACAGAATGTCTAAAGCGAATAAATGTAATTTTAAGCTTTGTGCATTTTCTACACTTTCTGAAATTATGACAACGGATTTTGCCCCATCTCGTCAATAACTGACGCTGGGGGGTACCCGACACGTCAAGACCAGACGCAGAGGGAACCTTGGAAAAGCGTCAATATGTGATGAGTTGGGAGCAGGGGTGGTTTTAGGGGTGGGGCCACAGGGGCATTAGCCCCATCTGATATCTGATTGGCCCCCTGAAGTGCCCCTGTCCTGTCACTCATCTGTCCTTTGCCCAAGAGTGGCTGCAGTTCAACTTCCAAACAGTAGTGGCACTAATGAGTCAAAAAGTAAGTAAAAAAGTATTTTAATTGACAACAATGGATGGATTTTCTCACATGCTGTGTGTTTGAGAATGTTTTATTTATTTACAGTAAACATGCATGTAAAATTGATAAGGAGTATTTACTGTTCAATCTTTTACAAGTGTCTGAACACGTGTGACTGATTAAATTTATACACCTTAAAAACTGGGGATTTATGTGCAAGCATGTTGAACAAATACTTGGCCCCTTTATGAATACTGTGGCCCCTTGATGGCTCCGTACACTGAAAAATCCTAGATTCGCCACTGGTTGGTAGTGAGAATGGGTTGAATGGTTTAGAGCAAATCAACCAGTCCAGGGGCCTCCTGTATAAAACGGTGTGTAAGCATAAAAAAGTTAGATGCGCCAGGTTCTACGCCCACGTTGTGATGTATCAAAACCAACGTTGCGTTAAAGTGTGCGTATATTTACGCACACTTTTCACCTGTCGTGAGAATGTGCGGCAGCCATGCAAAGTTTTTCAGTCAACAGTTTTAAACCACAAAGTAATG
>NW_013952888.1:169964-172757 GCF_001266775.1 Austrofundulus limnaeus
TTCTTCATGTGTTCAATACTTTTTCCCTGTGCCATTCCACATTATTACAAATAACTTCATTTCTGGACATTTATGGTTTGATTTCTTTGTATCACTTGGGTTGTTACCAACATCTGGTGAAAATTTCATGTCATTAGCACCTCTAGAAATGCAGTATATTTACTGAGAAAAATATTGACGTGTTCAATACTTATTTTACCCGCTGTATGTGTCAACCCCTTTGGACGTTTATCTGTCTAATGAGCATCAAAAATCTATATTTTTTGCAAAAAATCCATAGGCTACCACTCGTACCTGCGCGTGGGGGTGGGGTGGGGGTCTGTTCGTGGAGATGACAGCGCCTGCTGTAACGCAGGAGCAAGAGAGAGCAGAAAAATGGATAACTTGATGTTCATTGTTTTTTTATTGTTTGTTTTTTAATGTCTGTTCAACGCCGTGTTCAACTAAATACACAACAACTAACCAGGCTTCAATATCACATTCGGGAGATGTCTGTAAATTTCAGGAAAATCTCAGGCTTTGGTTATCCCATGTGAATGTGCCACATAAAACAATGTCACCCACTACTTATTTAGACAGTTTTCTCACTCTCTACATTTAATTGATATTTTTCCTGCATCTGAAAATCATTTCTGATCCCACAGAGAGGAATCGGAGGAGAATCTCACACGCTGGACACATTTACATCTATTTTACATATTTAAATGGAGGCGTGTCAGGGGAGGTGTCTCAAGTGCGCTAAGTTCCACGTTCATTGGGATGTTTAAAGGAAAGGTGCGCAGGAACATGCATGCGTACGGTTTTATACATCTGAATTTTTTGGTGCGGCGCACTTTTCTAAATTTGTCCGTGCGTCAACTTTTAGTGTGAAAGCTGCGCAATCCTTTATGCATGAGGCCCCAGGAACCCCAACCTGCCATCTTTTACATCCTCTCGTGTGAGCTTTATATATTTATCCACGGAGTTGATGTGATCAGTGAAATGTTGGACTTCCTGGGATTTAATTTTAGGTGTCATCAACAGACCTGAACCAATGGCTCGGTGGTGTTCCTGAAAAGGATATCAGAGCTCTCTTTTCCACYTCCTCCATGTACAGGTTTGCAACAATAGGGGAAACTGGGGATCCCACAGCACATCCATGTTTCTGCCTATTGCCCTAAAATGTGAAGTATGTTGATTCCAGGCACAGTTTNACCAACATCTGGTGAAAATTTCATGTCATTAGCACCTCTAGTAATATATTTACTGAGAAAAATATTGACGTGTTCAATACTTATTTTACCCGCTGAATGTGTCAACCCCTTTGGACGTTTATCTGTCTAATGAGCCTCAAAAATCTATATTTTTTGCAAAAAATCCATAGGCTACCACTCGTACCTGAGCGTGGGGGTGGGGTGGGGGTCTGTTCGTGGAGATGACAGCGCCTGCTGTAACGCAGGAGCAAGAGAGAGCAGAAAAAGTGGATAACTTGATGTTCATTGTTTTTTTGTTTGTTTTTTAATGTTTGTTCAACGCTGTGTTCAACTAAATACACAACAGCTAACCAACTAACCAGCTTCAATATCACATGCGGAATCGGGAGATGTCTGTAAATTTCAGGAAAATCTCAGGCTTTGGTTATCTCATGTGAATGCGCCACATAAAACAATGTCACCCACTATGTATTTAGACAGTTTTCTCACTCTCTACATTTAATTTATATTTTTCCTGCATCTAAAAATCATTTCTGATCCCACAGAGAGGAATTGGAGGAGAATCTCACACGCTGGACACATTTACATCTATTTAACATATTTAAATGGGGGCTTGTCAGAGGAGGTGTCTCACGTGCACTAAGTTCCACGTTCATTGGGATGTAAGGAAAGGTGCACAGGAACATGCGTGCGTTTGGTTTTATACATCTGAATTTTTTGGTGCGGCACACTTTTCTAAATTTGTCCGTGCGTCAACTTTTAGTGTGAAAGCTGCGCAATCCTTTATGCATGAGGCCCCAGGAACCCCAACCTGCCATATTTTACATCCTCTCGTGTGAGCTTTATATATTTATCCACGGAGTTGATGTGATCAGTGAAATGTTGGACTTACTGGGATTTAATTTTAACCCAGGTGTCATCAACAGACCTGAACCAATGGCTCGGTGGTGTTCCTGAAAAGGATATCAGAGCTCTCTTTTCCACCTCCTCCATGTACAGGTTTGCAACAATAGGGGAAACTGGGGATCCCACAGCACATCCATGTTTCTGCCTATTGCCCTAAAATGTGAAGTATGTTGATTCCAGGCACAGTTTCATGAGTTGGCACAGTTGTTCTGTGGAAAGAGTGGTTCTGCTGCTGAGAGTGGTGTCTGATTTTAACCTTATACAGACCAAATTCACCACCTCATCAACAGGAACGCATGTAAAGAGCGATGTAACATCAAAAGAGACCAAATTTTCACCCCTCTCCATGATGACATCCCTCACCTTGACCACAAAGTCCATAGTGTTCTGTGTGTGATGTTCTGAGCTGATAATGAAAGGACCAAATCTAAACTCTAACTGATCAATTTTAAAGACACAATGGGCCGTGCATGAAGTATGTGTTGAGAATGATGCTGAGTTACTCCCACACCAAATAAAACTTTAGCTATAAATGTATGTAAAACTGGCTGAGTTATAGAATTTGTTTTTGACTTCTAAAGCCTGCTGACTGTAGCAGTTATCTTGAAATTATTACAAAAGTTAATCAGCTGTAGATACTCATTCTGGGATTATTTTCTAAAAGTTGTTTTTTTTCCACCATAAAATATTTTGC
>NW_013952888.1:173530-174670 GCF_001266775.1 Austrofundulus limnaeus
AGAATTCTGACTTTTTCCTTATTTTGAGAAAAAGTCAGAATTCTGTTTTTTTTTTCTCAGAATTTTGAGATTCAAGTCAGTATTTCTTTTTCAGTGGCCCTAATCCTCTTCCGTATATTACATAGTTGACTAGCTTTAGGTAATTGCAGTTCAGGCTGTCTTTTGCAAAACTGATTAAGCTCAGTAGTTCTGTGTCTTGGTTTTCTGACATGGGAAGGGTAAAGGTATTATTACTATGAACAATGTGTACAGATGCATGCAAAACCTAATCAAACCAAACAATTTTTTCCACAAAAATGGCATTTTATATTGTTTACTTTAAAGGGGGAATATTATGTGTCTCATGCATATAGTTAAATTCTATACCATAATAATGTAACTATGTCACTTTCAGTTGTTATTAAAATGTTGTTTATATGTTTAAATAGAAAATAAACTTGACTTATCATCATATCTGTTTCTAAAAGYCTTGAAWTCGGCCTCTGTCTCTTTAAGAACCTCCTTCCGCTTCTTTCCCACCCAGGTGAGTATGTGTGCTCTGTGATGAGGAAGCTTAGYTTGGAGACTTAGTCCAGAGGAGAAGCTGATGCCAAAAGGCGGCACTAGTCCCAAATGGTCATTTTTGCTCCTCTGCCTGGCTGCCTCAGGACACTACAGGTCAGTGATGGGCAGCACTAACCCAAAAATTAGCTCTGCATTTCTAAAGCGCTCGTGAAAATATTTAGATCCGCAACTTCAAAAATGCTAATGCCATTGCAAATTAGCGGAAGCTAATCTTAAAATGCAAGTTCAATTTGACATTTATTAGCTGGCAACAAGTCATGTACAATACATACACTACACTGCCAACTAGTGGTGTTTGAACCCTTGTACAACTTAATCCTACAAGCACCGAATGCTCGGGATGTGATTTCCTGAAACAGAACTTTGGCTCCTGGTGTAAAAATTAAAAGGTTGTTGAGGATTGCTAGTTTGGCTGATTCTTTGTCTTTTTCTTTTGTTTGTTGTAGATTTTTCATTAAAGAAGCATCAATRAAGCAAYTTTAAAACTGTTTATTAGAAAACTGAAGCGATGCATTCTGGGTACATGACGGCTTTGATTTGTGACGAGAAACGAAAGTTTTTCATGTAGTTGCTCCA
>NW_013952888.1:174990-179580 GCF_001266775.1 Austrofundulus limnaeus
TTGTGGCCCGACCGGAGATTTTCTTTAAGCTAGTAATGGCGGACGAAGTGAGAGAAAAGAATATGTTTTAAATAAAAATATGGCGATATAAAAATTACAAATTTTTAGAGGTTGTAATTCTAATACTTTCATCATTTGTATAGATGTGTTTTTAAATATTATTTTTGTCATAAAAAACACAAAATAAACATGCACCTACGGCAGGTCAATTAGTTCTTCAAATTGTCATGATTTGTGTCTGTGCTTATGATTTATTCTTAGTTTTCTGTCTTTTCCTCCTGTTTTCTTCCTCCTGTCTGCCTTTGCTCTAGCCCCGCCCACTCACACCTGATCCTCATGTTTCTTCCCCAGGTGTTTCTTGTTTTACCTCATTGGTTCTTCTTTTATRTTCTGTCCTTTGTCCTCAGTCTTTGTCAGATCCTTGTTCTCTGTTTACTGGTTGTCTCATGCCAAGCCAAGAATCTTGTTTGCTGCCACGTCAGCGCTTTTGTTTTTGTTGCTTTAATAAACCTTTTTTGCCACCCTCACTCAGTCTTGCATCCTGGGGTTCAAACCAACTAAGCTCAACCGTAACAGAAGGATCTGACCACACCTGAACCCCAGCAGACTGAGGTGAATTTTCATTTTTTATTTTTGGTTCCTGCACCAGGAGGGATCATGGAGAATTTTTTTCATGTGGTGGCTCTGAGTCTGACTGCACTCCTCAGGCTGGTATCCTGAGAGTGGTGGAGAGGATGCAGCGCGAGCTGGCTGTCCTGAAGGGACTTTTTTCATCAGGGTGTTCTTCAGAGATGGCGGCGCTGGGGGTTTCTGGGGCCCACCCTCCCCACCCCATTGATTCTGGTCCTCATGCTTCAGTTCCTGCTCTGGTTCCTGTGGGCCCTCCTGCCCTGGTTCCTGTGGGCCCTCCTGCCCTGGTTCCTGTGGGCCCTCCAGCTCTGCTTCCTGTTGGGTCTTTTGCTGAGCCCTCTGCTCCTGAGGTTCCTGGTTCGGCTGCCGTCGCCTCCACGTCGCCTGGTTCAGCTGCCGTCGCCTCTTTGTCTCCTCTGTCGTCTTTGGTCACCATCGCCAAGGTTCTGGCTCCCTCAACCTCTGCCGGTTCCTCATTGGCTCCTGACTCCTCCCTTGGCTCCACGTCTACTCCTGCCTCCTCCCTTGGCTCCACGTCTACTCCTGCCTCCTCCCTCTGGCTCTGCTCAGCTCCTGTGGCCTCATCGGACGTGGAGTGGAGATCTCCAGGACGTCCTCCTGACTTTGGCCTCTGCGGCAGAGCGGTTCATGGTCATCCACCAGAATTGGGGTGACTCGTCAGATGTGCCTAGGGCCATCATTGACCTTTTTCTAGTTTTGTTTTTTCTCCCAGGGGTTCCCTGTCAGGTTTTTGTTTGTTCTTGTTGCTTCATTTGTCTTGTGTCTTGTGTTCCTTGTTGTCTTTAACCCTCATCCTGTCATTGCTGTTTGTACCCCCCCACCTCCCTCCCATGCTTTTGTCTGTTTTTGTTGTGGGACGTCAGGAGCCATCCCTTATTGGGGGGGGGGCTATGTCATGATTTGTGTCTGTGCTTATGATTTATTCTGTTTCTGTCTTTTCCTCCTGTTTTCTTCTTCCTGACTGCCTTTGCTCTAGCCCCGCCCACTCACACCTGATCCTCATGTTTCTTCCCCAGGTCTTTCTTGTTTTACCTCATTAGTTCTTCTTTTATATTCTGTCGTTTTTCCTCAGTCTTTGTCAGATCTTTGTTCTCTGTTTACTGTTGTCTCGTGCCAAGCCAAGAATCTTGTTTGCTGCYCCGTCAGCACTTTTGTTTTTGTTGCTTTAATAAACCTTTTTTGCCACCCTCACTCAGTCTTGCATCCTGGGGTTCAAACCAATTAAGCTCAACCGTAACACAAATGTTAACTTTAAGTTAATTTTATTGTTTTGTGACATTAATAATGCTAATATATTGATATTTTTCTAATTTTGATCTATTTTTGCTTCTGTTTAGCGTCATCATTGTTGCTGGGTGACATGACGCACGCCGGGGTGGAGGGGAGGCTAGACCGTCCAAATTCACTGCCTCTTTTTTTCCGGTCTTCCCGGTCTACCAAGGACCCGGCCCACCTCGACCGGGTAGTCTGGGTCCTCCGGAGGACCCGGCCTGTCATTTTGGACACAGCCATTGCCTTCCTGCTACATAAGCAGACACAAAGCATTGTGGGAGATGAACCAAGAGCAACTGTCAGCAAAGATGTATGTTTCCAACAACTGTGTACACCTGTCAATGAATCACGTGTGTTGTGATTCATTGACAGCCATACATTTCGCTGTTCAAGATAATGATGACTGGTAGATAATTTAATTAGTGGTACTGCATTTTAATTTTAGAAAGCGCAAATTCACTTATGAATTATAAAATTTATTAAGACTGCTAAAGCGCAAATGAAATATTTAGGTCCGCAATTAGCGGATTTGCGCTTTAGCGGACTGGTGCCCACCACTGCTACAGGATTTCTCAAAAATGCATGAATGAGTCAAAGAAAGACTTTGAGCATATTTTTGATAAGAGGATATAACATGATATAAAACTCAAAAGTTGATTTTACATGATTTTGCCCCTTTAAAAAACAGTTAAAATGTTGTCTCATTTGTATGTTCTGTATCAGGGCCTGTACACTGACATTTATTTTATTTGGACTTTGTACCATAATTAACACCATACTTACAGTACCATAGCTACTTAACACTCCTCAGAGTTGAGGAACCTTAATTATGGTGTAGTATAGTATATGCAATACAAAGTCCAATACCAGCTCACACAAACATGTTTTTGTGCATCACAAAGTAGAAGAAGATGAAAAAATATGGGCAAAATGCCAGTCATATATATTTGCATTTGCAAATTGTGTTTTGTGCTTGTACATTTAGTTTTGCAATCCTGTAAAATTCTTACGTCAGAAAAAAAGGGAAAAAATTGCATGTGAGGAAATCTTCTTTTTTTTTTTTTTTACCGGATTTATTTTATTGTCAATGTCAATTGTAAAAGCCCCAAACGAGGAATAGACTGGTACTCTGAAATCCTGAAAGCCTACTCCCTCCTTCTGCCAAATAAGTCCAGGGCCATTAGTCAACTTTATAAAATGCTTCATTTCCACATGTAAGTTTCTAAACATCAGTTTCCACAAAGCCATAGTTTGACCCTCCAAAAAATCCCCCTCCATCTGTTTCCAGATGAAAAAAACTCCTCAGGACCACAGTGTTCAAGGTTCAACATTTATCTAAAAAAATATGAAATATACATCTACAAAACCCAAACGTAATTAAAAGAACAACTTTAAACAAGAGGAACTGAGAGAAATAGAGAGGTTACTTAAACCTAGCTTGACATAGCTGCACGTCTGCAGGATATTCAGCCTAATTTTATGAGATCTAATTTTTAAAGTGATTGAACTTTGTTTTTATGCAACAAATTCTTATTTTCCCTAATTTTAGAAATAATCCAGATGAACTGTGTTGGTTTATAAAAATTTTACCATTAGAATGGTTCACAGCTGAACCTGACTTCAACAAGCTGCAAATTCTCTACAAATTACATCCTGCTAGATCCATGTTCTGTTTTATACAGTATCTGTAATATAAACACGGAGTACAAAATATTAATATTCTTAATTATGCATTGAAGGTGTTTTCTACACATATTAAATACTCATTATGTTAAAAACGTACTCTCATTACATACACATGCATTACATCGTTTGCCTACAGTGCACTAAGCAGTGGTAYCAACTTTGTCACTCAGCTGATTAACAGAACTTACGGTTCACAGACCTATTCAAGCTTTATAGCAAGTAAAAAAGTAAGCCAACTCACTTTAATTATACTTTTGTTTTCTTACAATATACTGTACTTCTTAGAGGCCATCATTTGATCCACAGGTTCCCTTCAGCAGCCAGTTTCTGGTTTAGCTGACAGAGTTGTCTAAGGAAGCCRTCATTTGGACCAATCTCTCTTTTATGTCGCACCATGGCCAGAGCCGTGTAGACGTCCATTTTTTGGCGTAGCATCAAGTAAGCGATGACTAAAGTAGGCGATCGGCTATATCCTTCTCTGCAGTGAACGTACACTTTGCCTGTAGAGGAAGAAAAGTACAAAGGTTGTTGTTCAGAGTAAACGTTCAAGAACAGGGGAAAAGAAAAGTAAAAAAAAAAAAGAAAAACCTACCATAACCTAAAAATATATGTATCTGCCTGCTGTTTTATGTATATTTACCATAAGCGCATAAAAGTTACACAGCTATAAATGCACAAACATTCATTAAAATAATGCAAATAAAAAAGTTATCTCCGTTGTGTTGACTAATAACACAGTGTGGGTCATTTCCCAGTCACCACACTGTTTTTACACACTTGGTTTACTAAGCTCAGCTCAACTCTGGGTTGCCGGATGTAAAATTCAAAGAGAAAAAAATAATATTTGTGCACATTCTTCACATTTAATGCCTTTTTTCTTACATTTAGAGGGAAATACTAAATATAAACGTTCAATTGTTATTTAAATATTATATCTATATTTATATTTTAGATCTATTTCTGTCCCTTATCTATATACAA
>NW_013952888.1:180235-182515 GCF_001266775.1 Austrofundulus limnaeus
ATATATATATAATGTTCCCTAAACACATTATTACCTACATAAACATGAATCATTTAGAAAAACAATCATAACTCCCCCACAAAACATGTCTGTTCTAAGCATCACAATAACAATCTGATATCAGACAGAAATATGTCATGATGTTAAACAACAGCTGTCAACTCCATCATGAAGGGGTTCCTTTCCTATTGTGGTTTCAAGATGACTTTTTATACTTTTGTCCACAAGATGATGCCCCAGAGAACTGTATTAAAAAGCTTTGAGCACTGAGTCCTTCAGCAAAGCTTCATTTGCCCATCACTAGCAAAAATAGATTTGTAAAACTAAAGATGCTGAAGAGGCAGCAACTAAATAAATAAATAAATAAATAAATAAATAAATAAATAAATAAATAAATAATCTACTTCCGAGTTGGAACAGAACTCGTGGAATAACAGACCTTGAACCATGAGCGTACAATGCTGACCTGACAAATGAACTGTTGGACAAGAATATAAAGAGACACCAATGAACCTAAATTACAAACACCTGAAAGGGAGACAAGCAGGAACAGTTGTGCAAGGAGCTAAAGACAAAAACACTGGGGAGCAGAATAACACAGACACACAAGGAAGAAAACACAGAATATGCATCATCTAACAGGAAACACAGATCCTCACAGYAATCCACTTTCATTACTAAATTCCTGACAAAGCAGAACTTTAACCTTTTTAGATTCTGATAAACAGCTCGTAAAAACTTTTAGCTGTGAAAAAAAYGAAGAATCTTGAGACTACTCCCAAGGATTGCTGTTTAATCTCTAATCAGCTGGCAGTTCAGCTGATCTTTCCCCCCCCTGAGACAGGCAGTAACTCTGCTGTGTGATTGCATCAGCTCAGTTGGAGTTTGAACATTAAAGTTGACTAATTGTATTCAGACTATTGAACACATGGTAAATGGACTGAACTTTATCAAGTCCCCACGGACTCCAAAGCACTTTACACTACAATCATTCACCCATTCATACTCACATTCACACACTGAACATATACAGATAACAGGAGTCTGGACCATCTTCCAAASTGGTCTGAGAGAAAAGGTTTTCAATACGTACTGAAGATCTTTAGACCGGCATTTTTGGCTATACAATCACAATCAGATAGTTAAAACACATTTTTAGATAATCACACGTTATTTTCATTTACCCAAAACAGCCAGACCTCTGATGTCATCATTAGGGCCTGAGTGCTGTGAAACAGAAAAAGGCCACATTGACCTGATTTTTTTTCTCCCGACAGGAGGCTTTTTTCACTATGTTCTAATGGGTTGAGATGTATGAAACKTATTATTTTTATTCAGAACGAGTGTAAAAATGAGGAGTTGCCAGGATCCAGATGTGAAAGTTAGCTCTCTAGCWCCCTCCAAACATCAGCTCCTCCTATTACTTAAAACACACACTTGTGAAACTTGGTACATCAGTACTTCAGCCCAGTACAAAAAAGTTTTATGGGACCAAAGGAGGTCAGCCATTTTGAATGGRTTGTCAAATTTAGGCAATTCTCACATCAAACTGAATGCTATTTAGGCTTCAAATTTAGGTTGTTATAAGTTGCTGGTTATTTTGAATGGTGTAGGTGTGGGATTTTTCTGGCTACACACATTTCAGGGTCACTGTAAACTGTCCAAAMTTTGTCAAAGTGTACATGATAGATCCAGTCTGACCACTGACCACTGCACCAACTATTGGTAGCATAAAAATGCTTGATTTTGTTTGAAAAAAAAAACAACAACTCATATTCAAACCTTTCATCCAGTGTTGTATAAAATACCTCAAAGTGATACTTGAGTAAAAGTACAATTATTTTATCATAATTACTTTGGTAAAGTTAAAGTCTCCTCCAAGAATATTACTTGAGTAAAAGTCTTAAAGTATCTAATTTTTTTGTATTTAAGTATCAAAAGTAAATTTTTTGACATAAAATGTACTTATGTATTAAAAGTAAAAGTATTGAATAAAAATGAGCAGTTAGATTTTTTAAAACTAGAAAAATCCATGGATTGTGTAACACCACCTCTCTCTCCCTGTTTAAGACTGGCCTGAAGACTCATATTTTCAGATTAGCCTTTCACTTTTAACTCCTGTTGGTTGGTCATTGTACTTTAATATGTGACTGTTTTGTACTTTTCACTTCAATGTTCGTTCTGTACAACCCTATTGTTAAATGTACCTACATTTGCATGTTAATTTTGTACAGTGTCTTTGGGTGTCCTGAAAGGCACTTTATAAATAAAATGTATTAT